>NW_010172419.1:144499-148930 GCF_000695765.1 Mesitornis unicolor
TTGTATTTATGTTTGTCATGGATCTGAAAAGGCAGGCAGCAGACTTTGTAGAAGCGCCTTATGAAATGGGGTAAATAATGGACCCCAGATGCCCTTGTTTCCTTCATTATTCAGTCTAGGCCTTCAAAGCTGTTTTGCAGTGTGAGGTATCAGAGGGAGGTAGAGTGTTCTGTTAACAAGATTTCAATGAGCTTTGGAAGCAGGTCCAGGGAAGCTGCTGGAAATGTTTCAGATATACAGTACTTTTGTGCTTTTCTGACCTGTATGTAGTGAGAAAACATGGGACAGAGGGTGCCTTGATTTTTAGGAAAACACCATCTAAACAATATGTAAACAACAACAGCAACCCTTTGTCTGTGCATGATCCCATTAATCCAACATTCTCAAAGCACTGAAAATACATTAAATCATTAAGCCCAACAACACTGCTTCAAGCTGAAGCACAGAGACTTCAGAAGATGTATTAAAAAAGGCACAGTGAGCAACTGGATGGTCAGGGCTATGAAAGCGGAGGCAACATTGCCTGTCCACTTAGCGACAAAATATGGACAAAAGATATTTCACTCTTGCTTTGAGACCCACCCACATTTCTCTGTGCATATTTCTGAGATTCCTCATGATGCATCATCAACCAAGAGCCACATGAACCCAATTGACATATCCAAACACTTCACTTTTTGGATAGGTTTAGCATTGCCTGGCAGTTCAAATCCAGCCTTCACTGATCACACCCGTTGCTAATGACTACATATCTTTCCCTCTGCTTTTTCACTTTTCCTTCCTCACTGACATTAACATTGAAAAGCTGAACCATGTCTCAGAAAACCTTTTCAAAAAAGAGATTCCTGGCTATTTCAAGTTGCCATTCTTCTTTTAGCTTTTGCTTTCTTCATTGTTGACACCAGCCACTCTATATTTACTTTGACGACATTACATCCTGTACATGGGGATGGCTTTGTACACTCAGATGTTTCTGAGTCACTTAGGGTATAAGGATGTATTGTGTGCTGCATCCTTTCTGTTACTGTGTCTTACACTTTGTGTGCAATCTTATCTTAAAAAAACACAATGGCACCACCTAAAGGACACATTATGTATATAGGAAGGCTTACATGCATTTGCAGCAACTCTCTCTAGTCTACCATGTGGCTGTGTGCATATGTAAACACGTGCTTTTGACAACACTGAGTCCTACAGTGGCAATTTTCATTTTCTCTGAAGTCAGTGCAGCACAAAGCTTATTCATGATTATAAAATCATGCATACAGAAAAAGACATCCATATTTTTTATAGCTTCTCTGATAAGACCGTAACAGAAAAGACAACTGTTAAAGCAGCTGCCCTTTTCTCTGCACTCAAAATGAATTTAACAGGCATGCTTAATATACCAATTTGAGCAGCTTTAAGGAAGATTAAATATAGGAAGAAACACTTTTGCCAACAGAATGGCAAGTCAATATAGCCCATATAAAACTCTTGCAAAAGAAATAAATGCTAGAATACAAGGAATTAAAAGAAAAAAAGGGATAGGAGATCCTTTCATACCAATGTATCTAGGTAATACAACAGCATATATACTACTACATGTCTTCCTAGATGTTATGCAATGGTCCTAAGTTCCCAGAAGCATGGGGGAGTTTTTAAGAACAAGTTTAACTTGTTCTCCTTTTTCAGCATCAGTCATAGCTTTCATAGTTCATTCTTATAGATCATTTTTGTGAAAGCACAACGTGCTTTCACAACTGAGGATGGGTGTAACAAAGACTCTTCCTAACAAATATTTGAGGGTTTGATTACTTGGAACGTACATTTTCCCAAAACAAAACAAATGCAAACAGCTTCAAAGCTAATACAGCAAGAGTCTACTGGTGGTTACAGTTCCACGTTATATATTCATCTGACTTGCTCCATTTAGAATGGCATAACTGAGAAAAAAAAAAATCTGATCCTTCGAAACAGTGTGTGTTTATAAGTATACTAGAGATAGAAAGAATAATGCATGGCAATTAATTTTCAAAGCTAATGACAACGGGCATATAACACTGTTCTGTGCTTTGGTTTTTTAAAAATCAAAGACTAAGACACAATCAATTGCTTGTCAAAAGACTTTAAAGTTATTTCGAGGGTACTGAATAGTCCAAAACATTGTTAATGGTTTCTGGAGGTTTTCACTTGACAATCTAAAGTCGTTACCATATAATACATGTGCAAAGCCATTGAATTACTTCAATTTGTTTATTAGTTAGCAATATTGCATGAGAAAAACCTGCTTCTTGATAGCTGAGAGGCCAATGACTGACAGTGCATAAAGAACAAACTACTTCCTACCCCCCAGGTCAGGATGCAGCCATATTGGTAGAACTGAGTAGGGAACTGTTAACTGTAATTGCCTGTTCACTTCATAAATAGGAGACTTTGGTCTCCCAGAGAGAAAAATGAGAAGGAAATATATCTCAAGACTCATATTTTATATATCATTTTTCAGAATAAAATGAAAGCAAAGCCTTTCAAAATATTTAATATGCCAGTTGTCTAAGAAGGATATGCCAACCTTAAATACAGCCATTTAAGGGCCAGATATTCAGAACTCAGTTGCCCACGTGCATCTCCAAATGAGATGACCATATGTCCTGAAGCACTAGGGCTTCAGCAGAAGTTTTGGTTATTTTGGCATTTCCTTTAGGTGTTGAACTAGAAGTTGACAACAACCACTGAGTGCTCAGCTCCTTGAAAAACCTGGTGTGGAGATTAATAGCTAGGCAGGGCTTAGCATACTGGTTGCCTTTTACTCAGTATGTCTCATAATTTACAGCATTAGTTGCCTAAGTCTAGCAATAGTTTTTGGGAAACTGACCTCTATTTTTTCCCACTTTATAGATGAAAAAACAAAGGCAAAAGTACCTGTTCTAACAATAAGTCTAGAGTAAAAGCTACCACAGACTCACATGTCCCCAGCCTCCTGTATTTCCATTAAGAAGTAGTAGTAGAAAGGCAAATATTTAGAAGATAGCAACAACCCCTTGCCCTGGGCAGGACTGAAGACACATCATTGAGGCACATGCAGACCAGAGAGAGAGATCTGCTGTTCTCTACATGAATTTGAAGCTCCATGCTCATTCTCAAAAGAGACTCTGTATTAATAACTTCTGCCTATGTAAATATTCTGACCCTTCAGTACATCCCTGTCTGAAATAGACATTACTAATGGAAAACGCCAACAAAAACTTTGTGAGGAACATGGTGGGTGGTGATCCTGTCATACAGGTTGGAAAACAGGGGGCCATTATGGTGTGGTGTGCATCTTTCTGGAGAGCACTAGAAGCAAAATGTCAAACCTTCTAAACCTTCAGCCATTCAATACCACATCCAATAAAAGAATTTCTGCTACATCCCCCAAACACGGTTTTTGTAATGCTAAAGGGCAGCCAATCAGCTTACAAAAACTTTTAAAGGGGATCATAAAACCATTCCTTTCATTTCAATTAGAAATGAGGCAGACAGTTTAAAAATTGGTTACCTCAAAACACAGGGATACCTGCCAACCTCTGGGTGGGATTTTTGTGCCAAGGCATTATGTATTCATTTCTGACTGAGTGGTTATAAAAGCCCATCAATTCAAATTGTCTTGTGAGGAATTTAGCTCAACATAGGTTAAGACACCCTTACACAACTGTCATTGCCTTAGTGATAGGTTCTTTAACTCTTTCCATAATTGTCAAGTCACCAGCAGTTACAATGCCAAGCTTAGTAGTTTTTCTAAAGCAAATAGCTTGTTCAAGTTCATAGGATCTCAACTGAGTAAAGACTCCAGGATTTAGTTTTAATGTTATGTCTCGGAGTGCAAGATGTGCAAAGCTGACACTGCAGCATTCAGTGGAAAAGGGGAGATGACTAAAAAAATTAAATAATTAAAATGAACTGCTCTAGTCACTAAGATCAAATGTTCAGAGAAAAGCCTTGAAAATGTTTATTCTCCCAGATTAGATGGAATTCTAAGCAGTGTTTATTGGAGAGAAGAGATGGAGTGTGCTATGTCTTATTCTTGCTTCCTGTATTCGCTTCTCTCTTAAAAGTGCTAAGTAGCAAGGCTGCAGGGATTATGGTGCTGAGGGAATTCTTGCCACTTTCCTTCTCTCTCTCTCTCTCTATTTAAACATGACAACTCTTGGCAGGCCTCGGTCACATTGTTTGTGTAGCCAGGACAAGAGGGTGGAATTCTGGAACACGTTCCAGCCCACATTCCGGATTTTCCTATAAACTAGCCCCTTATTTTAAACACACGCCTCTGTGAATTACCTTTGTGTTGCTATGCCATTTGAAAATCTGTTTCAAACACTCCTTGTAAATTAAAATCTGATTCAGCTTGAATTCCAATCAAGGTATTTCTTCCTGGTAAATAATCGACTAAAATAGACAATGTTTGATTTTGTA
>NW_010172419.1:148955-149948 GCF_000695765.1 Mesitornis unicolor
TAAGGGGTGGGGGGTGGTGGAAGAGGGAGGAGAAATGCCTCAGAATCAGCCAGGAAATACAAAATCTTTCCCTCTAAACGAACAATTTGAATAATTGCATATGTTGATTGCATAACAATTTATACAAGTGGACTTTATAGCTTGTATTATCAGAAGATTGGCCTTCCCTTTTGTGAGTGCAGTTTGCACATTCATCTTTTTTGCACTGACAAGCAACAGGCAGAATTTCAGCAGTTACTTACCCATCAATGGGATGTGTTGGTTTGCAGCAAAATAAAGTACAAAATGAAGGTAAAACTGAGATAGTTGAAAATTCGGTCCCTGCTTTGTCTTGCTCAGCTGACTGTTGCACAAAGATCAACATTGCTCAATCTGGTGTGTGCGTTTTCAGCTCAATAAGTGCTTTCATTCATCATGTGGTGTGTGCATTTTCAGCTCAATAAGTGCTTTCATTCATCATTCACAACTTGCTTTATTATGAAAGTTGAACTATATCTTTAACACAAACCACACTTCCTTTGTCCTGAATGAAAGATCTGCCTGGGCACACTGGAGCTTACTGTTGATGCAATGTTATCACATGCACTGGGGCCAGTATCTTACATCTTAAAGCCCACAGTAAAAACTACCTATGTAGAACAAACTTCCTGTGCAGAACAAACTACCCAAGTAGAACATTTTTAATTAAATGATGGAAGTAAAGGAGCTCTTTCTCCACCAGTGGCACCAGGTTTAACAATCCATTTGTCACAAATATTTCTGCATCTTCTTTCATGAAGCTGCTGGTGCATACTAGGACCTACACTCCCTTCAGGCACAGCCCTTCTGGACACCATCTGCATGCCATATTAGAAACTCATTAACTGGCACTGGTGTAACTTCAGCTTTACACTTGCATGCCTGTCTAACACTTTTTTGTTAGTTTCTGTGTTGCTTTACTTCAATTCACTGTCCTTTTGACTGCTTTTCCATCCTTCTATAGTATTTGGAAAG
>NW_010172419.1:149979-158908 GCF_000695765.1 Mesitornis unicolor
TCTGTGTGCAGATACTCCCTAACTCTCTAAGGGAAAAGGTCAGAAATAACAACAAAACATGGATGTTATAAGATAACAGTTCATTTCTCTGTTAGCTTATAACTATTACAGGTATGGAAAGGCAACAAAATCAGGCTGTCAGAAAGTAGGACAGAACAGGAGAACAGGGAGGTTGAGAGGAAAGAAATAACAAAGTAAAAAATTTGAAAGACAAGGAAGAACCTACTTATATTTGTCATGGAAAGCATCTTTTGTGAGTCTGAAGGCTGCCTAATGAATTTAGAATAAGTTCAAGAAATGCTTCTACTGTCCATATGTAGAGCACGGATTTCATCTCACTGTATTTCACAAGCCACTTCTGACAACTGAGATAAGATATGTCAACACTCTTTGCTTGTAGAGTTTTTCACTCTTTTAGCACATCAAATGCATGTTATATCTTAGCAAAATCTCTTTGTCCTACTCGTCTGCAAGCATAGATACATTTTTATGAAGGTTAGCTCCAAGTGTATTAAACACAGGACTATACCACGAGAGAGAATGATGACTTTGAGGGTCCACTCTCACTATGTAGTCAAAGGAGCCTGTTCTGGCTCATGAATCAAAACAATGCAAGAGGCATTGAGGCATCCAATGCTTTCCAAGCTAGTGCTGCTTCATTACTGTCCATCCACAGAATCCTCCTGCACAGTATTGTAGCATGTGCTGAGTGATAGCCTGAGAAAACAAGTCACACATCTACTGCCATATTGAGTAACACCCATGCACTCTTCTTATCACTCTCCCTCCTTTTCTCTACCATTAACACACTCAGAGCTCTTAGACAGAGAACAGCAGCAAAGGGGTGTATGGATTTCAGGTGACCTCCTGGACTCTCGCAGCTGACGATTAGCAGATGCTAGAGTAAACTTACCTTATTAGCCAAGAGCAGCTTCACAGCCACCGGCTGACCTGGCCTATGCATATCACACCCCTTTCTCCAGAGGAGACTTTCTATTCTTCACCTGGCTTGAGAGCTCCAGTATGAGCCAGATTGTGAATGGAAGGCAGCTCCGGGGCGCACGTGCACACATTTTCAAGCACAGAATGAGAACAAACAGTTTCTGAAAATAAAAGAGTGATCAGGAATATAATTTTAGGAAACCAGAAAACACCCTGTAACAGAAAACAAAGGTAAGAGAAACAGGTATGGAAAATTTGGAACCATCTTTATCTAACTGTAGCAGCCTACAAAAGAAGACCAATAATCAAATATGCACATTCACAAGATAAAGTGGTTATTCATTTTTCAGTCTTTGAAACTGATGGCAAATAAATGGCTTTGTAAAATTTTACCAATACATACAGAATAGTATACAGAAGTATGTGTGTTGGCTGCAGAAGATTAAGAGTCTATTAAACAGGTTTTAAAATACTAAAACTGTTGTTTTCTTTATGTCACCATAGCTATATTGTAAGTACAGTAGCAACAGCACATTTCTAATAACAAATTCCATGTAAATTGAAAACATACAAAGTACACAGAAACTAAGAATATTCCACCCTTGGCATACAGGTATGCTAGTTTTCTCAAGAAAACTAAAATTATAAAATATGCAGTTCCTATAAAGAAGCATTTATCAAATAGGAATCTGTTTTTCTTGAGTGGGTAAGAATTTGTATTTAAATTTTCTGAGTGCATATTTGTGTTTCGTCATATGTTTGGTATCAACCTATAATTAAACTAATTTCTGTATGGCAAGAACTATCATGTTTAAAAGGACAGCAAAAGCTGTGAAAGATTCATGATAGCAGAGCTCATTAAAACTGAATTTAAGTCTTATGTGGAGCCTCCTGCGTAGATTAATTTCAGTTATATGCTCAAAGGTTACAGGCAATTTATGCCCTATTAAAGTCATATTCCACAGCACATTTACAAGCAGTCCTTTGCAGTGGTGATTTAAAATTATAGCAGACACTGAAGAACTTTTCATTTTAACTTCAAGAGTTAAGGCAATGCTTTGAAAAAAATAGTAGAATAACCATCACTGGAAGATTTTAAAAGCAAAGGAGACAAACATCTGCCAGGAGTGATGGAGGCATAAATGATCCTGCCTTGGGGCAGAGGGATGGATCTTTTGAGGTTTCTTTCAATCCTATTTTTCTTCATTTCCTAGGTGTGGAGATGGGAAAACAGAATCACAGAAAATGTCTGAACAGGGACAAAGTAATTGTGTAATTGAGACCAAGCTGTTGACTGATTGCAACGTCCATGTTACACTTGGGTTAGAGTTAGTAATATATAATGATAAAGAATAACTGAGACAACAGAAATTTAAAAAAAAAAAGAAAAGCAAAGGAAACAGAATTCAGAAACCTGTTGTGGAGTTGAAGGGAAATGCTTGCCATACATGTCCTGTATGTCACCTCCCAGAAGCCTGTGCACAGATTAGCTTTGTTTTGAAAATCAGCTTGGATTTTCTTGAGCATGTCCAGCCTCAGGAAAAGGAAAAACAAGTCATGCATTTTATAGCTATACCTTCAAAGTGAGCATAATCCGAGGCACAAATGATATATTCAAGTACAGGCCCAAGCATAAGAACCATGCCTGAAAACTGAGGCTATACCTCACATCAATCAGCTCCTTTTGCAGCAACTTATGCTCCCACGTATTTCCTCCATCATAGAGGAAAGGCATGAAGGCATCCTTTTGAAACTTAGATTCTTAAACCTATTCTGCTCCTATGCTATTGCCTTCTGCAGAACAAAAAGGACAAAGCCACCGTTCTCTCAGGAAGGGCAAGCATGGGGCATTTTGTGTGTTTAGAGCTAACTCCTCAGGAATTCTTTTTGGTTTATTTTCTTTTATTAAATGATTTGATAAGATCATTGTACTATCAACCTTTATTTTCTGAGTCTGGAAATTCTTTTCCCCTATCTCCATTTTCAGTCCCAATGTATCTCAAGGGTTTCCAAATCACAAAATTGTGCTACTTATAATTCAAATCAGTTAAGCTTATGGATTTTTAAGAGTAAGAAATTCAACAGCGTGTCTTGCTTATGCTGAGATTACTGCACTCAGCTCCCAGCAGAGACCCAGCTTTAAAACAAAAAGTTTCTTATTCTTATAATCAAGATCTTGCAGTTATTTGATGTCATTTTGGGAGAAGGTTTGTAAGAACCAGCCAAAAACTTACATTAAAATTACAACTTAGAAATGCAGCATATAGAGTGTTACCTTAGAGTAATGGGGTTATTAAGATATTTTTTCCATCTATTCCACACTATATTCAGAGTTTGTATCAAAGGGATATAGAAGCTCAAAGGAATGCCCTTTAAGAATGAGAGCAGGATTTTAGAATACAAATTCCATTCCTGACTTGGCCACCAGTTCCTTTTGGACAAACCATTTCACATTATGAAACATTAACATTTTGAAAACTGTTGTGCTTGTACTCCCCAAGAAGTATGGCTGACCTCAAAGTGAAGAACAAACATAAACTACATGATAACCAGTAACCATAGATTTGGTGTGACAATTTCAGAAAATAATGGTTTTCTGCAATCTCTGCGTGTCATATTTAGAGATTATAGAAGATGTGTGCAAATAAGGAATGTGCAACAGGGTTTATGAAGAGAAGACAACTATGCATAGTCTTATACAAGTGGAACTACACTGATATCAACTGAAATACAAGTATACACAACTGAGAAGGGCTCAAAGGTGACTTTGAGCTGTCCTATTTAAAGATGTCCTATAGATCAACTTCACATTTCCCAAATGACCATTGAAATAGTTATATTGGCTTTTCTGTGAGGAGTTTTGTTTTGGTTGTGTCTTTGGTAACGGGGGAAGGGCTATGGAGATAGCCCTTCAAGAATACCTTTAGCTCTACCTGAATAGCTCCCTCTTTTCCTTCATCAGACCCACCTCTGATCAGGGCCAAGCCAATCACCACCCCTTCAAATTCATGTATTTAAGGGGGGTGCAGAGCATGCTCTCTTTCTCTGGCACCAGCCCCAACCAGCGTGGCCCCAGGTGCGGCTGGCACGGCCCCGGCCCGACCCCAGCTTAAGCTTAAGCCCCGCTGCAGCTCCAGTCCAAAAAGAGAGAGAGCTGGGAACTCTTCAGAACCATCAGAAGAGACCTGCAGCAGAGAAAGGAATGGGGCCTGAGGAGAACAACTTTGAAGAACACCAAGGTCGGTTGAAGAAAAGAAAAAGAGAGGGGGGAGGAGGAGGACACAGAGCCCGGGTTCCCCTTTTGCAGCCTGCGGCGAGAGCCTGGTTGACTGTCCTTCAGCCCGTAGAGTTCACCAGTGAGGCAGGGCCACATGAGCAGTGGCTGCCCCTGAAGAAGCCATGACTCCAGGCAGTGTGTGCTGGAGCAGTTCGTGTGTGAGGAAACTGTGACTGTGAGCAGACCCAGATTGGAGCTTTGTGGACTTGGGCTGAAGCAGTTTTGTGCACGAGGGAAACTGCAGCCATGGGCAGACCCATATTGAACTTTTGAGGACTTTTTCTCCTGTGGAAAGAGCCCCACGTGGAAGCAGAGAGAGGGGCTGGGGGGAGTCCTCCCAGCTCTGAGGGGCACATGGCGCAAATCGACTGCAACCCCCGCTCCCATCCCCCTGCACCTCAGGGCACAGGGCAGGGGGAGGTGAAGAAACCTGGAACAAAGCTGAGCCCAGAGAAGAAGGGAGGGGTGGGGGGGAGGTGTTTGACTTTAAGATCTGGTTGTATCTCCCGTTGTTCTACTCTGATGTTGATAACAAATTAAAATTGTTTTCTTTTTAATCCTTATAATGAGTGGCTTTTGCCCGTGACCTTTTGAAGTGGTGAGAAGCCCTCCCAGTCCCTATATTTTGACTAGCCCCTCTTTTTTGGGGCATCATGGTGCTCAGTTACACACTGGACCTAGACCACAAGAATTGTCATGAATCTTAGTACAGTACACAGATTTCCCAGTCAGATCCTTCATCTGCTGGCCCTAAGGATGCACACTGAAAGTGATGAGGATGACAGTGGCAGGAACTCTGAATCACCCAAAACTCATGTACCAAGAGCATCCTCTTATGCTTAAGGAGGACTTACACAGATGCTGTAATGTGAAATAGAGAATCAAGGAATCGAAACACAAATGTATTCTGTACATGGCTTATCTATGCACTTTTAGACTATTCTTCACCATTGTGTAGTCTTTCTCCAATGATAAGGAAATATAAACAGAAGTAAAACAATTTGCCAGCATTTTCCTTCTTTTGAAACTGCTACCACTATGATACCACCATTACAATAGCAGAGTTATAGATTATTCCTTTCTTTTTAACTCTATCAGGTGGCATTAGTCAATAAATACAGAAAGGCCAAGTACAAAGCATCCATACTGCACTGAATAGCTCTCCTTGCCTTTCCTATCTTCATTTATTTTAGCCTATCCCTGCTGTTTCTACATGCGCAGTGTTTGCATAGAAAACAGGCACTGGTATTTTGGAAGGACAATATCTAGGCCACAGAAATTTCATAATCTGACCAAAAAAGTGAAATTGGCAACACAGTCACAGCTTGACTCTCCACCTGCTTAATGGCTAACATGAAAAATAGGGGAAGAGAGAGGACGTTGTATTAATGGATATGTTATTGTAGGAATCGGAGGTTGTGGCTAAAATTGTCCAGCAAGCACAAGTCTAAACTGTAAACTGCTCAAGTAAGAAGGGCTAATAAATGTTTTCTGTTGGTTGTAAAGTGGAGAAAAGTGGTTATTGGCTAGGTGCTCTGCACAGCTGTAAAGTATGAGGGACTTGGAAGGCATTGTGACTTAGACACTAAGGGATTGAATGTGACTGCATAGTAGTGAATAACTTGTTTGTCGTTCATGTGAATAAAATGTGGAAGTAGATCGATGCTTTTCTCCATAATATGGGTTCTCTACTAAGCACAGTAAATCTCCGTCTTACTACAATAGTGTGAGATCATTCATGCCATTAGTTTCAATGAGACTGACTCTATACTGCATGCAGTTTGCTGTTCTCTTTCCTCAATATAACAAAGCCTGAGAGTGCCAGCTGCCTCTTGAGTCTTAAAAAGAAAGAAAGAGAGAGAGACTTTTATTTACCATGATTTTGATTGGTTAATTTCACTCTATTATTTTGTTGCTTCCTCCCATATGAAAAAATGCATTGTCGTTCAAACTAACACACATAAGAAAGGCCGCTCAGTTAGCATGCAAAACATAAATTACCAGCTTGTAATGACACTTTGAACATGTAGCATAATAACACCATTGGCCTCAGTTTTTACTCCAAATATCACAGATTTTTCCTTTTGCGGCTGGGGCTGTAATCACAATCCCATCTGCTGAGCTTTAGTTGGGCCGTACATGCACACTTCAGTTGGAGTTTATGAGTGTGGTATTATCATTATTATAGTATACGGTTGGCACATGAATGAAAGTCATAGTTCCGCCATCTATAGATAGGACTAAGTGATAAAGATAACCGTATAACAGGAATTTTCAAACCATTTTAATGACCTTCTGGTTTTAGTGCTATATAATTTAATATAACCATCCTGCTGGCACTCCTATGGAAAAAGCTGCATCAGTACACTTACCATGGACCCTCTTCCCCTCCCCACTCTGACACAGCTGGTGTGACAGCTTCACTATTAAAACATAGCTGCATGCTAGAGCTTTGCAAATAAGGTGCCAAGTTAGGATGCATTTTGCTGAGAAATCACTAAGGGGATGGCAGTCAAGATGGTAGTAAAATCAAAGAAGAAAAAGATTACAGCACCCACATTTGAATATATCTCTGTAAGTGCATGACTGCAGATTTGGTCTTAAAATATAAACTGAAAAAGTTTAAATAAAAAGACATCCAGATTCACAGGGCATATTCAAATGTGTCAGTCCATACACTTGTTGTGTTTCAGATGCTTTCAGAAAATTTTTTGAGACTGTGCTCAGTAGTAACGTGAACAAAAATCAGACAACAGTATGTTGTCCTATTGCATGCATGTTTATTTTAATAACGGGAGGGATTGAGTCAAAGTGTGAATCAAAGCCCATGAAGTTTTACTTGGAGAAAACAGCATGTTGCATCTCCACATCAGGACTGGCTAGTTAAACTTGGACAAGTCATTAAATCTCTCAATACCACAGATTACTCAGATGTAAAACAAAGCTAAGAGTATACAGCTACCTCAGATGCAGAGATTAAGTGGTTAATGTGCAGAAAGCATACTGTTTATATTATGTATGCTATATATTTATATTGTTTCTGATGTCTCATAAGGACTTCAGCAACACTGAGGAATTAACTTGGGGACCTGGCACTAGTCTGACTACCCAAAGTCCTTAGGAGTGAGCAACAACAATCCATCTGTTCAATTACCAGCAAAACAAAGCCAGCATTACATAAGACTACAATAATATATAGGTTTATTAGGAATCTGGTTCCAGAGGTTATGTGCAACATTATGGTGCTATATAAATGCATATTAATAAACAGCATACAGTTTAACAGTTTGGCACACATGTTAGCTTTGAAAATGTGTATATTTTTCCAACAAGTGGTCATGGCAGCTTTCTCAAAATTGATATAGCCTTCTCAGTTTGAAAACATGAAAAATCAACTGGTTTTTTTTTAAACACCCTAGATACACATTTGTCTAGTATACTGGAACACCATCTCTTGGGTAAATAACTCAAGTTTCTTGACATTAGTACACGTTTCAAAGTATGTATTTACCTGATGGACCATAACAGCCCTGAAGGAGCCTTTCTAGTCTACTGGGTAATATCTGATGAATTTTTTACCATTAGTGTGCATGCCACTAAGTATCCTAAATCATATAAACAGTTTACTTTTAAAAAAGACAAAAAATAGATTTAGACAATCCAAAACACACAATGATTTGGACCACAATGAATGGGCAAGCTAAATAGTCTAGGGCTTGTAAAATAAAAGTAGGGACAGATAGATATTTTACACTTATCCTCATTGTAACATGAACTGGTATTTCGAAAACATGAACCAAAATCTGCCAGAGACTCAGCTACCAAAAATATTCACAGTGTTTAGCAATAACCTCATGGAAATGACTCAATCCACTGTGAAGAGTGAAACTCAGTAGTTTCAAAGAACTTCATCACTGTGGTCTCCTGTTTTTATAGATCATTGGTCTTAAGTCATACGGGCCCGCAGTTTTCATAGCTATATATGACACGCTGAAGAGGTAAAATATCTGAGGTGATTTCACTTTGATCCACATTAATTGTACAAGACTTGCCGTGTTTCTAAATCCTCTCAAACAAGGATAAATTTCATCTTTGTCAAGTAACACAGAGAGACAGGGAAGGAAGAGGCACTAAGTGCTTTCCTCTCTGTAGGAAGGAGGTATAAAGGGAGAGGGACAACCATTATAATTTCTTACAATGCTTACATTTACTACACAAAGAGTTTGTAGTTAAAAAAACCTTAAAAGGGTGTAACCTTTTCCTTTAATTATTGGCTTGTATCTTTGTGCTTTGCATACTGTTGTACAGTTGTCTAAAAAATGGTCAGCTAAATAGAATCTGCAGGCTTTACTTTATTTAATAGTGAAATAAAATCACCTAATATTTTTGGTGTTAAAGTTTTCATAGAAAACCCCATGGCATGCATGTCCTTCTACCCTTCAGGTGGATATTTGTGTCATATACCCCCATGACTTTCAGGTAAACATACCATAGTCGTTACTGTCACTAGCATCTCAAATAGTATGTATTTGTATACACTACTCTGTATACAATTCACAACTATATCTATGCCAATCTATGGTCTATGCTCTATTTAAGTTCCACTTAAATCCTGATTGAGAATGCAGAGCAGACTTTATGCCTTCTTTAAGGCCTACTGAAGGTGTGAACTTTATCCAAGGAGTTACTGAATGCCTTCTTTGTTTCTGT
>NW_010172420.1:0-19434 GCF_000695765.1 Mesitornis unicolor
TTCCTTTTCAGTGTTAAATCAGAAGTTGTGGTATTACTCTTAGATGGAGATTCTGAACATTCTCTGGCACAAAAAATTCCATGATTTTGCAAATTCTCGCAATGGAGCAAAAAATCCTGCCTTTTACATTGTCCAGGTGAACTGATCCTGACTGGGGAAGAGGGCAGGAGTGAGGAGACGTACGTGACAGGAAACACAGCCACGTGGGTACAATGTGTGGTACACTGCAGTGCCCCCGGACTCAGCCTTCAATGACCACAAACCAGCAGGCAGACTCATGTCTATATTGGATGGTAATTTTAGGGGAAAATGTGAGTTCTGATGAAGGCAGAATATGTGAAAGTATTTGATAGGTGTTTCAATCAAAAGTAGTGTAACCACACTTCCCTTTCCATTTCTTTCTATTTTTCAAACAGTATTCAAAACTGACTGTACATCTTTGAATCCTCTCTAATTGAGTTCCATCAGTTCCTTCATCCTGCTTTTGGTTGGTAAATACGGTTCCATCTGGGCTATAAAAGCAGATGAGGAGGGCATAGGAGGAGTGAATTCTTCCAGCATTCAATTGCCTGGAAATGTGCTCTGCTCTCTGAACACTCTGAACCCAAGCAGATAAGAAACTGGCAGAGGTAATACTCATTATTTCCTTCTACTATGCCTTCTAGTTCCATCCTTCGCCTTATCCCCAAGCCACAAATTAGTTCTATTTCTTTCCTTTTTCATTTTATAGCAAAAGTTGCTAATTTGGGTTTCAATAGTCAGCCTTCCCAAGGTATTGTGGTAAACACCACACATGCCATATGGCGATACTAATGAGCAGACTGTACAGGCTCCTGAAGTTTAAGTACATTAACAAATACAGACCTATGACAAATACAAACCACTGCCTGCCCTGTGCTGGTTAAAGAGGGAGAAGATCCCTTCCAGGTGGAAAGGCCACACTGTCCAGGCCTCACAGAGAGGCTGTGCTAATTTAGTTTTCAATAGTCAACCTTCCCAAGGTATTGTGGTAAACCACACATGCCATATGGCGATACTAATGAGCAGACTGTACAGGCTCCTGAAGTTTAAGTACATTAACAAATACAGACCTATGACAAATACAAACCACTGCCTGCCCTGTGCTGGTTAAAGAGGGAGAAGATCCCTTCCAGGTGGAAAGGCCACACTGTCCAGGCCTCACAGAGAGGCTGCAAAACTGAGACTGCATGAGTTTGTATGAAGACTAACGAGAGGTTCATGAACAATCATTTTCTCATACAAGCCAACACATTAAAGTTAAATGACTGTGGTTTGGTTGGTTGGGGGTTTTTTTGGTTTTCCATTTACTGGAAAGTTGAATAAATCTTAAATTACGTTTGTGCCAAATTGTTACCAACTCCTGAAAACGATTGTTTGGGTTTGTTTTGGGTTGTATTTTTGTTTCTGGTTTTGGTTTTGTTTTGGTTTGTTGTTTGTTTTTTTTTTAAAATCAAACTAATATTAAATCTAAAAACAAGATAAAAGTGAATATGCAGTCTTTCACATTCAAGTGAAGAAAATTATTTTGTAATACAGAAAACATGTAATAAATGTGCTTTTAATTACTTAGAAAGTATTTCCAATACAAAATCCATACTGTATTTCCTCTTAGATTTTGCTGTGTAATATAACCATGCATTTATAGGAGTTCTACAACATGCTCCCAGAACTTCCCAATTACTACTCTAGAAATAAGCCTCAAAGCTGGGAATATCCCATCTTCAATCAAAGTTCTGGTTCTTTGCTTTGAAGACTATGATTCTCAATCTACATTTCTGCACAAATACCTGTAGAGAACATGTTGATGTACTCTTCTAGATAGATTTTTCCTCTTCTAACAATATTACCCATGTGTATTTTTCTGACAGGATCCAGAAGAAACCAACAAGTCCCTTTATAGGATTCCACCATAATGCAACCTCAGAAAGAACAATAAATTAACAAATCTGTTGCCAAAAATTAAGTTGTTTGTTTCCAGTGTCTCCCAGATGGAAAACACTTTTGTTAAATCATTGCAAGTGAAATTAGGCAGCTTGTTAGTGAAGCTAATCATTCATTAGCATTTCAAATTCCTGCAAAGGGACAAGATACTTCAGTATCTGACTGCCTGAATGTTAACAGCTAATGCTTCTTGTTTATACGTAAATATCCAAAGTCTGTAGCAGAAGCTAAAGTACACTGGGTAAAACTTCTCACTTTTGGAAAGGTCCTTAGACCTCACTGTATTCCTCTTTTCTGATGCTTTTTATTAGTCTTTCCCCTCACCTTTTTGATTATTCCCAACGTTACAGCTACTTTACCTGCATAAGAGGAAAAACCCTACAATTCTGTCCTTGTAACTTCTTGTTATTTTCCTTCAACATAGCTCCCAGTATTTGCTATGAACGAGTAAGCTTCTTCCAATACAGTTATTCACAACTGGCGAAGAGCTGAATTCGTATTATAAATACTGAGAACATTGGCTCAACATTACACTACAAGTCCATACACAAAGGGATAAGGAGAGAACAGAATTATGGATGAAGGTATCAAGTGTTTACTAATGAACTACTATAACCTGTCATCCTGATTTAATAGCAGGAAATAAAAGGAATTCAGGCAATCAAGACCAAACTGAATCTCATACTAGAGCCTCACCTAGTTAAATGAAGAGCTGCAGCACATAAACCAAGTGGTTAAACATCCTCATAGAAAAATTGAGAACTAGACCGTTCTCTGTGCAACAGCTATGGAGATTTTGGAAAAAGATGAGATCATAGAAAGATCCCTAAAGATCTTCCCAGAATTTGAAGTCTTTTCCAGATCATCTGAACTACAGGTTTCAGTGACTTTGCCATCTAACATCTATGTGGGCAAGCCATGCACTCATTTTATATTATTCTCCACTTCATACTGCTCACTGAGGAAGGGAAAAAGCTTCCATTGTCAGAGTGGTGTGAATTTAGCTGGTGGGGTACAAGCCGGTATTGCTGTTACCGACTCAATTACACACCATTTTTACTGCAGGGGAGGGTATCCTAAAAAGCAGAGGCAAAACACACATCTCAAACCATTGTAGACGCACGAGGCAGAAACTGAAAGACAGAGCCTTCTGCCCTACGCCTACTGTGCCATTAAGTTCTAGAGGAATAAGTTACTGCTCAGTCTCAAAATGTACTAGGAGCTGATCAGTAGAGACTCCAGCTTCTACAAACTGCCTCAGAGATTTCTAAGAGTCAAAGTGTGAATTGCAACAAAGGTTTTAAAAAAGGTTTTAATCATGAATGAAACAAATATAACCCCTTCTTGCCTTCAGCTTCCTAACTTTTCAGACTTTTGGTTGTAGCTTTTGAGATAATTATGTTTTTTAAAAGAATGACAGCAAGACCATGAACTCATGTAACACTGCTAGCAGTCTCCCAGAAGTATGAAATGCTGCAGCAGAATGTGTAGACAATAACACAATATATCATCTTCCTGCTCTGCGAGCAGCCTTCATTTCAAGAGCCTTTTCAAAGCACCAATACCATAGTGCTAAGCTCTAATAAGCTGGGCAGGCAGGCTCTCACCATGCTAATTAACTCACCTATGGAGTTCTAGCCACAGCCCACACACACAATTCTGAAAGCTTTTCCCTCCCCTCCTATTCCTTTGTCTAGTATTTTTCACTGTAATCATACTCGGGAAGAAAATTATAAAGCCCAGCATGACGAGTGTGTCTTGCCTCAGCTAAAACTATTAAGAAATTATAATAAAAAGCAAGATCAAGAGGCATGGATATGGAAGGGGTTTTGTCTTTGTAACAACAGAAAAATAAGTTAAACCACTGAAGGCCGTTTGATGAGGAAAACGCATGCTTTCTGGTTCTTTGGGTAAGAGTTTCAAGGATTTCCACAGCTCATTTGCTGCAGAGGTCAAATCCAATCCAAGAGATTTCCTCCAAACATAGCCTTTTCACTACAGCCATACACGACCGTCATCTCCCTCTTGCCCATGTACAGAAGACTAATCACTCCAGGGTGCAGCTTAATATAAATGGCTGTAACAAGGACTTTGCACAACAAGAGCAATAAGAGCCATCCCCAAAGCGTCCACAACAAAGCCTGTTCTCACATTTCCCTGTGGAAGCTCTTTAAATCAGGCTTGTCTACACACTGCTTATAGTTCATTTCCAATCTCTGCTTCCCAATAGGCAAGTGCTGAAGATGTATTGTGCTGCCTTCTCAACCGCTTACCTCCTCACTTCATCGTACAAGGATGCGACAGCGGTTAACTTCCATGAACTGGAAAGGGGCATAACCTGGAAACCTGTATTAATCTGCTAATTGGACTTCTGTAGCAGATCAGGCGGCTTATGAGGAGCCTTTCAGCCCTCAGGTCCTACCTTTCCATTTTCTGAGCGTAAGAACAACCCCGTAACAAATTATATAGCAAACAGAAACAAATACCATAACTGCAGCATAATCTTCCTTTGAAAACTGTAAATAAACCTTAGAGGAAAACTTCAAAATGCAAGGCTGAAGAGTTAATTTCCTTTCCCCTTTATTTTTGCAGCTTTCCTCCCACAAATTTCCACCTATGCAACTGCCCAGATCCAAATGGGCAGAATTCATTACTACAGAAAAGACAATGGAAAAAAACCAACCCAACCCACAAACGTTAAGCTCTCTTACCTCTGAGAAGCACTTCCCTTCGACTGCTCTGGGTTTCCTCCCGATGAATTTGCAACCAGCAGTTCTTTGTCAACAGACACTGACTACAGATCATGCAAATCGGCACGGGCACATCGCAGGTTCATAGCTGTATGAAGCATCACAGAGCGGCAGAACTATGACACAGCATCTGCAAAGTGAATTGAAAAAATCACAGAATCCCAGACCGTTAGGGATTGGAAGGGACCTCCAAAGCTCATCCAGTCCAATCCCCCTGCCGGAGCAGGAACACCCAGATGAGGTTACACAGGAAGGCGTCCAGGCGGGGTTTGAATGTCTGCAGAGAAGGAGACTCCACAACCTCTCTGGGCAGCCTGGTCCAGTGCTCTGTCACCCTCACTGAGAAGAAGTTTCTTCTCCAATTGAAGTGGAACCTCCTGTGTTCCAGTTTGTGTCCGTTACCCCTTGTCCTATCATTGTTTGTCACCGAGAAGAGCCTGGCTCCATCAAATGATTCAACATGAATAAATTTCGTATCTTGTTTTAGTGTCTCAGGGAAAATTAACAACGGGATGCCGCTAATTATTACACATCGACATTAGTTTACTATTGTAGTTTAACATTTATGTGGGAGATAGCAGGGCCTAAGGCAAAAGGAGGTTGTTTCAGTCAACCTATAAACATGAACTTCAGGGAGCAGTGCATGCAAAGCACTCGCCTTCCAGAATGCCAAGAGGCCTTTCCCCTACTCTGTTTTGTAACTGAAATCCTGCAGATCACACTGTGGTAGCTCACAAAAGGCAAATAAAGAAGAAGTTTGGTCAAGAGACTTAAATGCTCTACGTGTATTGACTCCACCACAAGATTTTAAACAGAGTACAGAAACCAAAAGATGGTAATGGGTACAGTGTCTCCTACTCAAACAGATTTTTCTCCTAATACAGACAAAAATTTCTTATAAGTAGTTTAACACCGCGTATTTCCACTTATTAAATATAGCACTTAGTGAGACAATACTATTGCTAAGGTTCTGAAGATCAAAGTGCAGACCATTAGCAGGAATCCATTTGGGTTGTGTTTGAAAAAGCATGGACTCACATAAATCGTTAATAACGGGCACCTTTACATCTCTTCCCACAACTCCTGAGTTACTTCCCAGATGTCAGAAGTACTGACTAAAGTCTCTGCTC
Organism: Mesitornis unicolor; assembly: GCF_000695765.1. Classification (NCBI taxonomy): domain Eukaryota; kingdom Metazoa; phylum Chordata; class Aves; order Mesitornithiformes; family Mesitornithidae; genus Mesitornis; species Mesitornis unicolor. The sequence goes on from NW_010172420.1 coordinate 5,843, forward strand.
GTTACGGATCTCAGTTCAGCTCCCGGCTAAACTGACTCCATTACACTGGGGACCAAACTCTGTAGTTATACAAGTGTTATATGCTACTTAAACAGAAAAAAAACCCACCAAATAAGAGGTATTTCTGGCTTTGTGCATGCACACAGGGATTTGTTTTTAATAGACCTTTTCTTAGAGTGGCTTCACATTCAAATTCTTATAGAAGTAGAAGAAACTCAAAAAACTCCAACCAACAAATGAAAACCAACAAAACCAGACCTTCTGAAGATGACTGTGGTTTTCCTGCTTACAACCACAGCTGAGACAGCCACCAGAATCTCATCTCACAAATGCCAAAATACATTTAACTGAGTAGCTGTATTTGGGCAGTATATAAAAGATACAAGCGCCATAGATTTTAAGGTGGCAAAAAATGGAAAGCGCAAAGATAAACTCGAATTTAGTCAGAAAGAATCAGTTCTAAAAGAAAACACAACTGTTCTAAGGTACTGCACTTTTCCCTGCTGCTTTAATGAATTTTTAATTTAGAAAAAATAACCAGAGTGAATCCAAAAAGGCAAAAGAATTTAGTATGTTTTCTCCTCCGTATCCAGTCTCAGGAGCAGAGTTACTGCCTGGCTGGAGCGTCTTTATGATTCAATACATTTCAAAACTACTTTCAGAACATACAAAAATAGTCCTATAAACATAATTTGTCGTTGAGTTTAATTTTACGTCTAGAACATAACGGAGTATTTATCAAGTCAACACCAGAGTTACTTTATACTGTTCAAAAAAAGGGCGAAAGGGCACATCTACTCAGATGTATGTAATATACATACGCTATACGTATATGTCCAACTTAACTCAGTTGTAAAGGCTCACCACATAAAAGCCATGCACAGCTACAAACAAGAGCCAGCCGTGGCTCACTTGTGCTGCTCTGGGGCTGCTCACTGAGAACGGATGACAGCACGCAGGAACCACGCTGCTCCTGGCACACCAGGGGACCATGCAGACTGAAGAGCATCACACCACACCGTGTCACCAGAGACATCCTACACATTTTGATCAGAGCCAGTCTTCTGATATCAAAACTGTTCTCGGATTTGAAAGAGGAAAAAAAAAATTCTTTTCTTGCCTAAGCACACTTTAAATCAGCCTACTGGGAAGTAATCCTCCATTCTATAGGCAAGCAATGTAACTTAAAATGTAAAAGGTGAGGGTCGTGGTAATTCAGCTCTAAGATTCTGCAGCTCTTACCCAGACAAGCCCATTTCCTGAAGAGAACAAGTGCCCTGAAATCCTGCCCGTGAGGCACAGTGGAGTGCTCCAGCTAGCAACGAATCCTCAGCATCAAGGGTTTTTTATGATTAAAACCAAACACTTCACACAAATCCATGATACAACACAAATAAAGTGAAGAACATTTGAAGGGTTTCTGGCAGAGCTGCACCCATGGATACACTCATTCCAGCAGAAGCACAAAGCACGTCAGCAGGACAGGACTGCAATCAAAGCTTCTCTTCCACAGGGAAGTGGTTGAGCAGGACTGACCACAATCCCCTCACTCTGATCAGCTGCGGTCCCCACTCACTCGCACAGTCCCTTTAATCACCTCAGGACCCTCACAGAATTGGGGCTTGGGAGATTTCTGCTTCAGAAGGGGTAAAAAGGATGATTTTCAGAACCAAGTTCTACAAGTGGGTACAATCAACTCATAAAGATGACACCAGTGACCTCTGCTACGTTCAAGGGTTCATAAATAAAAAGTTTTTTAAAATCTTTGTGTCTGTTTAAAGACAGGCATCTAAATCCAATTTAGGTACCTAGATAAGAAGCTTTTGACTTTAAAAGCGTTTACTACCTTTCACTGATCTACATCCATTTCCTTACCTAAATAAGAATGGTTTCTTTCAATTCAGTGATTTACAGGGGCATCTTTCTGTGCATTAAACCTTCTGGTTTTACTAGCAAAAATAAGAGGGGATTGTAAGTCACTGTTACTGCAACAGTGAAAAACAGACAGCAGTTCTCCGGGATCACTGTATCCCTAAAACCATCTCCACAAAGGGAAATTATCAAAAGGTCAGATATAAAAAGCAGCAATTCATAAATACTAATTAGCATCTTGCCAGTGATTGCACGATAACATTTACTGATGCATAATTGAATAGCAAAAAAAAAACCCACAGAGCGCGTGGGTAGATGTAGTTATTAATTCCTCCCACACTAATCAGTTCCTTCTAATAAGCACAGTTATATATTCTTATTTCCTTTTCTCTTTTCTTCTTCCTTTGTGAGCAACAAACTATCAGCCTGTCTTTCTAAAACCAAAGCACAGGGGGGACCACTGCAAATAACATAGTAAAAATTATTTGTAACAATTCAAAATTTCTTAATCTTTTAATTGTAAGTTTTTGCTTAATTATTTGATACTACTGGCATTCTTTGGTTTATAGAAGAACAGTAGTTTTATTTTATCCCATTGGAATTGGCTCATCTTCCCTGAAAATTCCTTCCCGCGTGGCACAACTAAACCCAGTGCATGTGTTTATATACATTAGCACCTGCAAGTCTGAGTAGCCACAAGAGCGTATGGTACTCAACAGTTCCAGGGTTAGTTATGTCAGGACGTACCTACATGGATTAAAGCACTGATTTGCAAGCTGCCAACAGGGAGCTCGTCCACCCTTTTACTGTACAAGGGACAAACAAGATGGAAAACACGAGAGCAGCCACCAAAACCATAGCTGAATACACTGCTTAACACCACGCACAGGTCTGGTGACTGGGTGTGTTATGAGCACAACATATCACCATAAATATGAGCTACATGTGTGGCATATTTTTCTACTCCTGAATCAAGTAAAGGAGGAAAAATAATTAAAAAATTTATAGCTGAATTATTTCTCTCTCATTCTGGTTATGAATATTTCTGAGGTTCCCTTCTTGATCCTTCATGGAATTACAACTTTTTAGATTTACAAGTCACCCGACTGCAGATTTACTGGAAGCTTAAGAGTACTTTTGTTTTCATTTCAATGTAAGATAAACAGATTGATTCTACATTTTCTTGCATCTCAGAAGTACAGGCCAGGTCATGAATGACCCATTCATTTGCAAGGAGGAGGAGAAGTGGCCTTCTAAATACCATTATTTTAGCATAATGATTATTATGCAAACTTTAAGTTCCTCTACTGGACAGAATAAAGTATTAAAAAAGCAGTCTCTGAGGAAGGATTCCTTCCTCTGTCAGCAACTTCAAAGTGTCCTTTTTCTTTTTTAATTGCCTCACGATTGCCTCGCATACATTGATCAAAGAGTCACTAGAAATATTCCTCAACGTTAAACACCGCCACGATGACAAACCATCCGCCCATTCTTAATGCAGGGCAAAGGGAACAAGAGTTCATCCCAGTGCAGCGAAACCATTGAGGGAAAAAGAGTATTGCATCTTGGATTTAGGAGACGATGGAAGATCGCGTACGCCCGTAACACGGCACACTGCAGCTCCACAGCTCTCGTCCTGCAGCCACAGGGGCCCTTCTGGCCAGCATCTCCCGGGCAAGACACAAGTCTCGCTGTGAACAAGATGCTCTCTGGGTCAATGCAGAGGTCTGGGGTCCATTTAACACAGCCTTCAGCAGAGAGGGAAAGCAGAGATGTGCTGTGGGAGAAGGATGAGCGGCGTTGTTTGCTAATCCCAGCTGAAGTCACTTGTTTGATGTAACATCACATATTACTTAAGTGCTTATTTCCTCCATGTCATTAAGCTATTAATACTGCAAAGCTTGCTGGCTGTGGTAAACACACTGTAGTGTAGTGTTGTGGTTTGGTTTTCTCCCCTCCCTTCCTTAGAAGCAATTCATTATTTCAGCAAATGTGAATTCCACCAAGCCACTACCTTCACATAAAACAGTTTAGGAGACTACATGAGCCTGTAGGAACCTCCCCAGAATTTGTTTGTGCCCTCTGTACGGCTAGAGGAAAAAAAGCAAAATATGACAGAATGAGAGCTAGTTCAGGGACACTGAAATGGGTCACAGAACCCCCAGTCACTCCAAGGACCTCACCACACTAACTAAAGACACAACTCACACTCCATCACCTGCAGCAGATGCACTGCTGAGCCATGATTACTACTGAAATAGTCTGACAGGAACAGAAGTGGAGGAGGTAAGAGCACGGAGATGTTCGACCAAGCACATAAAGGGGAACAGGGATAGTCATTAATATTTCACTTCTCCGTGAAGAAATACCACATTTATGTTTTTCTTGGTAATTCAAAAAGTCATTTGAGATCTTTGGGAGAAGAAATATGAGGGATTCTGCTGAAGTGAGAAAGCAATATAGGAAAGTTTGTTTCACCATTTTTATGTGGTAGCTAAAAATAAGTTAGAGAATTATATTTTGATGTCTACATCATCATAAAAACAATTCAGATTTACAGAATAGAAGAAACAGATGGTTGCTGTTTGGGTTTTATTGAAGCTTCTGTAATTTCTACAAATAGGCTAGCAGCTTATCTCAAAAATTCTCTGATTCCCTGGAAACACATCATCTTTCCTGAACTTCTTCACTGTTATTTGATAAGAAATAATGTTCCAAAATACTCAAGCTTAAGAAGCTTGAATTTTACATAGCTTGCTACAAAAACATTTCCAGGATTTGACTTAAAAATCATTGCTTCTTTGTCCCAAACAGGTAACTTATTCAAGGCAGAAGACCTCTCAAACATTTCATAGCCCCTATAACTCTTCCTTTCTCCTTCAGTCTGCATGTATATACACACACACACACACACACACACACACATATATATGTGCCGCCAGTGATTAAGCAAAGTGTTTTCAAACTAGAATGGATGAGAGGGCCTATTTAATATTGGGACTGCTTTCTGTACAGACTTGATTTACACATCAAAAGAGAAATACACTCTTAAGATTTTGTCACCGCAATGGTTTTGCTATTACATTAACTAGCAATTACTGCACAATGCAATGCAAGCTGACTAGGCTTTAAGTGCCAAGTCCCAATTTCCAAACCTCCTTAGGTTATTTCATGTCTTCCACTCTTTAAAGGGAGAAAATTACAGAAGTCACAATCGCATAGATTAATAAAGGCTAACAATGCCAACAAATGCCATTTTCTAGCCTTTACAAAGGAAACATGAAAATATCAGTTGTGGTTTACCCTTTCCTCTGCTCTACCCAGTATTTAAGATGTAAAGCACAGGGGTAGGAGCTAGGAGACATGTTCTCCTCCTCCTGAGAAAGGGCTAGGCTAGCCTGGAACAGCCGACTTTTGCATCTGAGCAGCTTCACAATAGCACATCGCACTGAATCAGTGCCTTATGGAGTGGGAAACGGCCACATCACGCATCTTCTGTGCACGTGGGAAACTTGAGAAATGGCAATTCCTTCAAAGAGCCCCTGCAATTCCAAATCTGCAAATCCCTTACCTACAGGGAAGGAAACAAAAAGAGAACTGGGGAGAACACGGAGGCTTCTGCTTGCTCTTCCTCATCTGGGAGGTTACTAATATTACTGTAGAGCTTGAGAACATGAAGTGCCCCTTCTTTAAAATGAGAAGTTTACTATTTCCCTCAGTGATTTATTATGAGGCTTTATATGTAAAATCCTCTAGGTCTTTAGAGAGAGCCAGTCCTATGCACAGTATTCACTTCTGTAAGTGGCTAAGAATGTGTTCTCGTACAAGCCACTGCAGTCGCTTTCTTTGAACTGTAAGTACAGGAATTATTAGGAAGAGTGGAAAACTACAAAAATGCTGCAAACCTCTACTTGCTCGGAAACAGCTGCTGTTACATCTCTTGTGAGGAGGATACACCTTCTCATTTCTGGCTGAAGAAAAGCAGTCAGGCACCTCTTTCTTGAATTATTTCAATTCAGCTGCACAATCCTACAACCAACGTTGTAAAGGCCAAGACTTGCGCTAAGAAAGCGGAACAGTAGAATTACCTGCACCTTGTCTCCACCTGCATTTCCACAGGACCTAAAACAAAGCCCATTCTCAGCCAGCACATCCAGTGTACGGTGGACTCTGAAGAGTCAGACCCTTTTACCTGTGTGCCCGCAGTAGCAGGGAGCAGTTTTTTGTCACAAAATAAACTATAAAAGGAGGCTCAGGTGTTTGTTTTTAGCTCTTATTCTCTTACCTCTCCTCCCCATTCTTTTAACTCTGCAGTTTCTGACAAGTCGGAGCTGGAACTGGGAACCCAACAGGAGGACAGAAGTTACTCTAAACTGCACACACACATCAGGATCCAGACTGATGAAGTTAGATGAACTGAGCAAAACCACTGAAGAACAAAGACAAACCCCACAAAAACAAGCCCATCTCTCTGCAAAGAGGACTTCTGGGTTTACACTCATCTGCATCAAGCTACTTCCAAATGTGAACTTGTTGCAGCAAGAGCTGATGCATTTTCCTTATTTTTAATTTCAGTTTTACCTTCCACAGTTAAGAAGTATTGCTTACCCCAAACTAGTACCTATTTTGCCTGCATTCCAAAGTAGCCACAACTATGAACTGGCCAACTGCAAATATTCAGATCTGATTTGCTGTTTGCAAATATTCAAAGCTGCTCTGGCACAGCTGGATTCTCCTTCATACATTTTGATTTGTTCTTCTCTGCACTGGTTCAGCTCTCCCACTGAACGCCTCCAGAGCGCTTAATTAAGACATTGCCAGACGGACCCTCACCTGATGCAAGTCAGAGTTAAACTGTGATGTGCACTTCTGTTTATTTATGGAAATACATAGATTATTTCTCTGTTAGGGAATGTAATGAGCATTTGGGTATTGCTTTCACTGCAGTAACATTTGATATGAGACATTTTTCCTTGCAATCACTGCTTTTTCATTTCTGCGGTCGTTCGAGTCCTTTTTAACGTGGAGCCAGCATCACCCGCTAAGGTGCGGCAAGTCAGAGGTCGAATAATTACCGTCCTAAGAACTTCTTAACTCTCAATTAAAAAGAAATCTTACAGAAGAGATTAGCCAGCTGCAGAAGAATAGCACTTAGCAAGAAGGACTAAAAAAAGACTGTCTCATTCTTCCTTCACAAAGACGCCACGGCCGCTAACAACTTCTCTAGTTCAGACTATGGAAATTACTTTTCTTTAATGTAAGATTTCATTTCAGAAAACAAACTTCTCTTTTTTTATAAACTATTTATTACGATATTCAAGACTGCAGACTTTTGAAACTCCATCTGCATTACATTAGCAGACAAGCAATTCGCTAAAACTTCACATAGCTCTTGCATCTTAGCACAGGTAGTGCCATTCACACTGAGGCACGTGCCCAAGATCCAGCACGCGTCCACGCAGACCTGATAGATAAATACAGACTAGTGCAATACCACAGAGCACTTCAAATATCTCACAGAAAATCAAGCAATAAATCACGTGAATTAAATAAATTCTCAGAATAACCGCGTCTAGGCGCAGTCAACACGTGTGATCAGATGTGCTGAGCACAGAAGTTGAAGGTAGATGTGAACTCCTAGTGTAGCCTGGTCAGAGGCAGCACAGGGCATTGGGCTGCACACTCTGGACCAGCACATTAGTGGGATATCCCCTGCGTCTGATGATTCTGTTCGGACTTGCAGTCATTCAGAACATCTCCAAAGCAAATTACTGTGATAAAAATCCAGCCACGTCCTACTTGGAGGTTAACTCCATGCTATCATCTCCAAAGTAATGAGCAACACAAGCTGAGCAAAATCAGCAGGAGATGAAGGCCACTTTACCAAGGCACACAATGCTATGTATTTTTAGGACGCAACAGAATTTTTATAGCAACAAATAAAAAAAAAAACCCAACCAAGTTTCTGCCTGGAGATTTGTCCATGAGAAGTGCTCCTTTATCTGCACAGATTTGATTACAACCGTCTTGGTTAGGCAAACAGTTCAAGTGCTAAGCTGGTATGTGCAGGAAACCAGTATCTCTAGAGATCTCTCAGTGCAACTATTCCACTGGGAGAGTCTAAGCAGTCTAAATTAGATTTCAGATTAAAACAGCTGTGCCTCAGGGTTATTAAACAGGGTAAGCAGCAACAGTAGAAATATTTATTAGGGCTGCTGGAAAGGGACCCTGCAGGATCCATTTCAATATTGTATCACGCAGTCCATTTTGAAATTTCGCAAAAGTCTCATTTGCAACAACTTGAAACAGATGTTCTGGGCACATGAATTAGATTTCTTCACGTTTCTCCCTGTATGCTGTTTTAACAACTAATCTAATAATCTCCTCTTCTCATAATTACAAGTGTTCTTTCTTGGCCCAGGCTGCCCAGAGAGGTTGTGGAGTCTCCTTGTCTGCAGACACCCAAAGCCCTGGCCGTGTTCCTGTGTGACTGCTCTGGTGATCCTGCTCTGGCAGGGGTTGCACTGGGGGAGCTTTCCAGGTCTCTTCCTAATATTCCCCTCCCTAATATTCTGTGATTCTCTGATAATCAGACTAAAGACTAAACCCACTTGTTCCATTACTATCCAACTTCCATTCTAGGCAAAGTCAAAGCACGCGCTCTTGAACTTCTCTTTCATCCACTGAACAAACCTACTCAGTGCCCCTAATCCTCACCTGCCTCAGCACACTTGTGTATCGCAGCTATGTCCACGGGGATGGTGCTGCAGCTCTTTGAGAAAGGGGCTTGGAGTGAGTTGTACCTGTCATTAACCACATAACAATATTTCGTTACTTAGTAAGTTGATGAACGCGTGTGTCAGGAGCGGTGACAGCACACTACACAAGAGGATCACCAAGACTAACTTAAAAGCTGTAATTCCCATGTAAAATGTGTACCTCACACACTTTCAGGGAGGGCAGAAAACTTTACGGATCTCTCAATATTTTATCCAGATAGAGAATAGCCGAGGACCTGATACTTTCTGTATACAGCTCAAGTCTGCAGTCCTGAGTTCTAAACTCTTTACTTTGGCTTTCATTAGAGTAACTGCTCTATAATCAAATTATCTAAACTTTTATAAGCAAGATCAGCTCTTAGAAAACATCATTATTTAATAAGAAAAGCTACAATAGCCTGCAGAGAAAAAAATCTTGTCTGTGTAGAGTTTTAAAGTTGCATTCCATAAGAATTAGTGTTCTGAATGTACTCACATATTGGATTAACTGTAACATAAACACCTTATCCTTCTTCAAGTATGCTTTGCGAATAATTCACTCCAATTGTCAAGTGGGTGATTTGATAGAAGTATTATACAATTTAAGAGTAATCCAAACTGTAAAATTATTCTTAGTATTTATATAAACACCCTTTAATGTTCATATTGCACAATATATCATATACAGAGAGTTAAACACCACAAAATTGCCTTTGTCCTATACACCAGAGCTTTAGTTACTTCGTGTAGCTCCATCTTCTCAGGACTTTAGTCTTGGCCATTAAAAACCCTTGGCATTTTGAACCCTAGAAAGATATTATGATACACAAAGTAGAATTACTTGGGGAAAAACTAATAATGAATGAAGCCTACAGCTCAAGTGCTCCTGTTCAGAAAATTGGACTCAAACATGATCTGTTCTCATAACCAGCTGGTTAAATGTATCCTCCTGGAGCAATTTCTTTTTGGAGATAGAAGGACAGAGAATCAATTTATAGTTAGCTGTGCAGTTGTGAGGAGGAGGTAATTCAAACTCACTTGACTGGACTGCACAATATTTATTCTTTCTTTTGAAGAGAAGTGAAGCGGTCGCCCACAGTAAGCACTCTTCATTTAAGCAGAACTGGACTTAGGATAGAAACAAATATTTTAGGTCTCCTCCCTGAAGATATATATGTGCTACACAGTACAGACATCTACTGTGAACAAAGTGCTTATAGCTGTATATAATCTTTAGCCTATGTTTAAACTATTCATCACATGAAGCAATGGAGCACTGTCATACTTCAGATATAATTTTTTGTAGATTAGGTTTATCTTCTCTATATAAACGTCTTTAGGCATTCAATAAAATCTGACTATTTGCAAGGTTAAACAGAGTCATTTATATTCAGGGCCTCTCTATAGGTATAATATTCAAACAGGGACACCTACGTTATACCAATAGCAATGATTTTGACTATGACAGATTTGTAAGTCTTCTCTCCCATACATTTTGGAGAATTGTAGAAAACCATCTGTGGTGACAGTACAATACATCTCTGACAAAGTTTTATGAAGTGTGTATGTACATATATCCTGTTTTCCCCCCTTCTTTTCTCCAGTTAAAACCTAAAGAAAAGCAGATCCATAATCTAACATTATTCAAGTCTGTTTGATATTTCCCATCTAGGTGTTATCTGTCTGCTTAGAACAAGATCAGAATTCTGAGGAAAAAAATGATTCCTGCAAAACATGCCAGTAACTGTGCTCTAAAAAGGTCATACTGCAATGCTGCAGGCAGCTTCTGTAAGATTATTACAGATGCACGTTTGAATAATTTCCTATTTTACAGATTAGGGTTTTTTGAGCTGAAATATTAAAAAGTGAGATATTAAAAGAAATATTAAAAGTATTAAAACTTTGAGAAAATAAAGTGGTTATACCTTCACGGAACTAGAGACAAATTCTAATTAAAATACAAGTTACACAAGGAATATCAAAATAATTGCTAACAAACTTCTATCACCAGCAATCATTCCCGCAGCTTCCCATGGATGGAATAACGCACCATGGCCACAGCCAAATTAACCAACACGTCTCACATCAAAGGTACGCAAGGAGCAACTGCCTCGTAAACCTCACCAGAGGATCACTGAAAGTAATTATACGGACATAATTTTAAAATACATACATTCAGAGGAAGTTTTCCTTCAGGCAGTATGTAAACAAAGAAGTTTGGATTCTTTAATCAATACGGGTGCATGAAGTCAAGGCAGAATCCCATCACTGTGTCAACACCGCTCCAGCTCGTGTTCTTTCAGGCAACATTGAGAAGCTTCAGCTTGGCACAAGCTTCAAGCTAAAGTACCAAATCCTAACCCAAGTGAGACAGTGAAGCACACTGATAACTCACCTAAAAATGTAGTTGTTTTCAAGTAGGGCCACACAGGATTAGCTGGGGGAAGTGGTAGGAAAATGGAACAGATGAAGGGACATGTTCAGCTCTCCATGTTTGACCTCTAGAGAAGCCCATTGTTGTCATCTTCCAGTCCAAGAGAATCCACTCAATGAATAGCAAACTTCAGATCAGAGCCCAAGCTTGTCTACGAAATTAAGATGTCAGCAACCTTCTGCAAGGAGGGTGAGGTGGGAAAACACAATTCTGAGGTTCAATATATTTTTATGAGCTCAAAAATACATACATCTCTGGAAGCCATATTACATACCATAGGTCTCACCCTGCTTCCAAATACTGCCTTGGAATGCCCAATGTGCTGCTGCTGTTCACTGCACTTAAACAAGCAGCACTGCCCAGCAGCCACCCAAATGGGGAGCTGACAGACACCCGAATGGGGAGCTGACACACACCCGAATGGGGAGCTGACACACACCCGAATGGGGAGCTGACACACACCACCAGCACTTCACGGTCTCGTCTGCTTTGTAGTCATGTTATCACCACCTCTTGACCAAAAACCTTCCAGCTGAACAGGAAGACAAAAGACTTTTACAGAACAGATCTACACTTCCCAGCATGTTAGTGCTCCCTGTTTTTGTACAGAATAGTGGGAGACTTTGGGCATAATCTTAAATGCAGTCACTACAGCTATCAGCTGGTACAGGAACTAACTTTCCTTACAAGAGTTTTGATTCAGAAAACTCAGACAATTATCATCTCACAAACCAGCACGGATCCAGTTCATGAGCAGCCTTGGTTAACTTCTGCATTAGATTAACTGAATTTTAAACTATCTTCTGTTTACAGCCTACCACTGTCTCCAGATTTTGCACAGTAATTAACAGAACCGCTGCACAATTAACCAGGCATTCTTAGTTCCAGGTACTTTTTGCTGTTCATAACTTTCTGAAGCTGATATCATGATAGAAATCTCCAACATCAAAGATAAACTGGCTTTACACGGTGAAACTCTTGCAATTAGAAGAAAATTGAACATATCCATAACATTAGCTTTAGCTTAATTGCTAAGAATTCTTTTTTGGCCATGACAGGAAGGCTCATCTAGATGCAAATGTTCCTCAGGAGAACTAGAATGATTATTTTTATGACTGTTTTTATAATTAATGCATTACTAGTCATGGGGTTTTTTTCTTTTTTTTAGGTGATTTTCTTTTTCCTCGCAGATTAAGAGCAGCAGCAGCACTGTAATATTAAGGGCTCATTAAACAAGAAGCTTCTACAAAAACGTTTTTCTCTGTGGATTGTGGGGTGTTTTGTCTCGGGTTTTTTCTTTTTGGTGGTAGTGCTGGGGTTTTTGTTTGGGTCTTTGTTGTTGTTTTGTTTGTTTTTAATCCTGCACTGCTGACAAATACATCTTCACCTCGGTTCACATTTCAGGCTGTTACTGGCCTACAAAGCAATTCATTCTCCTCAGCCCATCGCATTGCTTCCCGATGTGTTACAGCCACAATAGGTCAGATTTTGTCAAAACCTTGAAGTGACAGTTTCGATGTAAGGCCATTGCTTGTAGGAACAAGGGTTGAGCTACACAGCCTCAAAATACGTTGACTGCGTAGTTTTAATATTAGCTTGATACGAATATGCTGAGTGACCTACTTTGGTTATTTAATAAGATTGTGAGGAGAATACCTTGCATTTCTGACAAGGATATTTCTTATTACCAAAGACAAAAATGACAATTCAAAATGTGAAGGTTTATTTTAATTAGAGTAACATAGTATGCATTATAATGAAAACAGACCGCAGTTGGAGCGGTTGGATGCCATAAAGCAGGCAGAGTACATAAAGAGCCAAATAAGGTAATTAAATATTGGGAAAGAATGGTAAAAGTAAAAAAGAGGATAGGTCTGTGGGCTTTTTTACTTTCAGAAACTTTCCAAGCTGAACTATTCAAGCTACACAGATTCTAGACATTTTAGTCTCAAACCGTACGCAGCAAGGGCTACAAAAACAACTGCTTAATCCATCTGTCTCCTATCAAGACACTGAAATGCTTCAATTCGTAAGAGAGAACATTGCTAGGCAATAGTATTAAAAAATAGATCAGTATCACTACTATTAGTTCATCTGTCCTGTTCAATTAACAATATTACAAGTATTAGAGATTTACCTGGCTCTTAAACACAACCTTACCTAAACCCTAAGGAGAGGACAAAAGCTACAGAGAGGAAAAAAAACTTGTAGAGTTACTGCTGCTCTTTCCACAGCCAGAGTGACCAGAGCAGCCCTGCTGCACCTCTTCACATGCAGAAGGGATCAGGTTTGTCTAAGCCATCCCATAGGTGACGCACTGTGGAAACCATTACTGCTTCACAGCTGGAGACTAAACCATAGACGGTTTCATAAGTGACTTCTATTATGCTTGCATGAGGAGATTTGTCTTCAGTCTTCAGTCCCAGCTCCAGAAGTTACCTAATTGCCTCAAAATCTTAGCAATGTCTGGGTTCCTGAGGACTGTATTCATGCACAAAGCCTACAGAGCGCTGCTGCAGGAATGATGT
>NW_010172420.1:19465-39127 GCF_000695765.1 Mesitornis unicolor
GCACTAACGCCTTCAAGCTCTCCCACTGATTTCATCACCTTGCAAAACCGCAGAGGATGCGCCAGCCGAGTCGCATTTCCAACAGGGTGCCCGACACGTAGAACACACACAGGACTGAATCACTAAACACACCAAGAAACAAAAGGCATGCTGAGCACCACTCAGTGGCTCCCATACCTGGTTTCTGGTGTGGTGAGGAGGGATGCGTTGTTGTTTTATTTGTTGTGGTTTTTTTCTCAGAAGGATCGTTTCTAGTCATCGTTTAAAGCAGACAAGATCAAAATTCTACGGAGAATTGGAAACAGATGTTTTGTGGTTGTATGAGACCTTTATTATTATTCAAATAAAATGCACTTGTCATTGGTGACTTTTTGCTTCAGGTTTTGCCATAACATGCATTTCTTCTAGAGAAAAATGCTGACTGTCAGTTGTGTGACAGCCCCTGTCAAAATTCCGACAATCTTCGCAAATATCTGAAGAACTACAGTGATAGGGGTAAATCACCTAAGTGAAGCCACACATGAAATAGCAGGAAGTCCTTTAGCAATGTCTGTTCAAGACGTTTATGAGCAGCATTGTGTGTCATCATGCCTCCTCATCTCTATGTGCTAAAAGCTAATTCTGGTTTCAAAATGCTACATCAGGCTGATCCGATTCTCCTTGTACCTTTTTCCTCAGCGCTCTCCATCTGTGCTCAAATAATGGGGCAGTGGCAGAATTTCTCATCCAGTCCCCAGCCCTGCTGCAACCATTTCGGGGAATGGAGGAAGACAGGAAGGAACGGGCTTGCTGCGAAGAGCAAGTTCAGGTACTCCACGTTGAAAAGTTCAAGTTACCTCGGAGCCACCGAGGCATCCAACTTCACAGGATGTTTCACAAGAACTATTAAAATTCAATTCACGTGATGTAAAGGAGACTCAGGCACATTAACATTTAGACAAACTATGTCTTCAGCAAAATTAAAACCACGGAAAACTGCTTTTCATCAGGGTAAAAAAAATTAATTGGCACTTAAAACACAGCATATCTTATCCATATTTGTCTGGTCTCTGGCAATGTTTTACTGTTCCTAAATTTGCAAATTAAATCTAGGTTTGTGACAATGAAAAGTTGCCTCTGGAACGAAGGCTGTAATTAACTTGAGTATTAACCCATGCAGAGAGGAAGAACAACTCACAGACCAGCTTCAATAATCACAACACTGTCATCTGTTCAAGAAGAGAAACCAATTCCCTTCATACAAACCAGTCTTTCTGTTCAACAGAAATTAGCACTTCATCTATTAGAATAAGTTCTGCCATTTTAATTAAATTTCACATTAAGAGGGGTGGAATAATGTATATAAATGTGTATGTAAGTGTGACACTGGTACCATCACTTCTTGTCCTGCTGCTCGTGAGGTGCACTGCCCCAAGCCAAAACTACTTCAAAGTGCTCAATTCTCATTCCAGACCAGAAACAAACTGGATTTTGACACACTGAAGTTCTCTACAAAAAGGAATTCCATTGTTTCACCCATCTCTAACACAGTGGCACCTAACTTGTTCCTATCTACTTCCACAGAGAGAGAAAAATGAACCAGGATTCTTAACCGGACTCCGTCCCTAGTCAGAATTCAAGACCCCAGAGCAATAGCATCTTTTGTTAAACGTGATTAATACCAGGTGCGCTTAGAAGCGGCCGCACAGACAAGACAAGAAGGAATTAAGTTTTCCCATGTTTCTTGTGGTCCAGCATATGGCCAAAAGCTCGACGGAAACAGCCAGATCAAGTGGTAACAAGTTCCCCTCTTCCCATTCCCTTCAGCCCCTTCCTCGTGAGCTCCCTAGACCTCACAAAGCTGCAGCAGGACACTTACGCTGTCAGATTTACAAGGCTGATGTAAATCTTGCCTGCATTGTGTGTAAAAAATACACACCCAGCGCCACCAATTAACAAGTTTAAGTGTAATTACACTTAGTATCATAAATGCATTTGAGTTTGGAAAGATCTAGCTTTCCTGTTTAAAGAGAAATTAATAAGATATCACAACACAAAACTACAACTTGAATTACAGGCATTAGTAGCAATACTAATTAGCTGAAAATGAAAATTAATTGAATACAGCGTTGCTCCAATGCACTTATCTAACTTTACCAAGGTATCATTAACTAACTGAATAGCAATGCTATAACGTGCAGCTCATTAAACCACAAGGTCATTCGAAGGCCACACCATTGGTCTCCTTGCAAGGGAGAACACGGTTCTGGAAGGCTGTCTTTAGAAGGGTTTAGCAGCCACGCAAGCACGCATTTGGCTTTTGGAATCAACCAAAATGCCAATGCTTATTTAGAGGCATGAAACTGCATAATATTGACATTATATCCTCTAGCTAGCTTTACACATAAGAGAGCTCATTTCAATGCAGTACACCAGTGAGCTTGGTGTATTTCAAACAGCACTCGAGGAGGGGGAAGGCTACGTAGCCTGCCTAAAAGCTGAGAGTAACTCAGAGCCAAGAGCTGACAGAAGTCAGCTCAGAATCTTTCCACAGACCTCTAGGTCATCAGGGGTGGGGGAAGCTGGGGTATTACTTGCATTTACATTTCTGCCAAGATGGTAGTGAAAAGTTACCCCTTTCTAATGTCATTATTAGCCAAATGAAGAATTGCCTGAAACTGAAACTCCTGCTAATTATTTTACTGAATATTACATTAGGCTTTCTGCAAAGCAAGATGATAAACAGAGATTTCCAGTTGTACCACGCAGATCGCGCTCATCTGTGGTCAGAACTAAACATGGAAACACTCTGCTCAACTTGGAGGCTGCTACTGAGGCAGCAAGTAGACTCCAGCCTTACCCCCTAGAATCCATTACTCCTCTCTCCCCCCAGCCCACCACTGACAGCAGCTGGACCTGACTCCGGATCGAGGAAGATTCAGAAGAGCTATGAGCCAGCGTGAACCAACACACCACTAATGTGGCTGGTAAACTGCAAAAGCAACCAAGTGATATTCAGATCTAAGCTCCACTGTAAACACACAAAAAATTTCATTTCCCTCCACCTTTTTCTTTTTGTCTTAAATCTTTTAAAAAAACCAAACCCTAAGGTACATGAAAAAGCCTGACTATTTCATAAGAGGTGACTGACCTGGTATCTAAGTCAACAGTGATTTGGCTGCTTCTCTTCCTGGGTTTGTTTGCTTGGTGGGTTTTTTTGGCGTGGTGTTTTGTTGTTATTGGTGGTGGGTTTTTGTTTGGTTTGTTTTAAGTTAAGTAAGGACTCTGTGAATGAAAGTTCCAGTAAAACTCACATTGGAAATTTTTATTTCCTGGAATTGCTTTTAAGGAATAAAGGGGTATAGGCCTACAACAAGTAAATTGCACAGTTGTGGGGTATGGTTCAATTCTACCTCAAGAGAAGTCCTGTTATACAGCTGGTAATCTCATTTCATTCTCCATAGCCTGAAAATACTGTCTGACATTTAATAAAATTGTAATTCTACAAGTATAAAACCACCTCTCTCTTGTAACTTGTTTGGTTCTGGTGTGGGCACAGTATCATCATATGAAGCCCTGCGATACCCAACCAGCTTCTCGGAAAGAGCTGGGATTGCTCTTCCCTTCCCGATGCCAAGACTTATTTCATATTTTCTCTCAGTGAGACAGCTCGAGAAAGAAGGTCTTCCTCTTTGTTTACAGGACTGTCAAACAATAGCTTATATATTTGTGATACATGTCCTTTTTTTAAAGGCCATCACATATTTTAACCTGCAAGAGCTTTAAAGCTGAGGAGACGATCCCTGAACACAGACTGTCTTTCTTGAGGACTCTCCCTCCTTTCTGCTCCAACATTCTTGGGAGCCTCTCCTTTCCCAGCTCCAAACCAGCTCAAAAATGATACAAAGAGGATGCGGGAGAATCAACAGTCAAATCTATACTCAACTTCCTGAAGAATGGAGTTAATTTGTTTACTTCCCCTAGCCTCAGCATTAGCTTTTTATTGTAATAAAATGAGAGAAGTGAGAAATTAGAAACCGTGTCTTGAGAAAAGGAAAAAAAAAAGCGTAGAGAACGCAGCCCCAAGTATAAAATTTTAACTGGATCCCCAGTTAAAAGCCGGCCACTGCAACTACCAAATAAAAAGCTGTATGAATGGCATGTCAGATAAGAGAGACCACAGTGAAGCTACAGCAACTACTTTTTATAAAAAAAAGCAGTGGATCTGGAATGAAAACAGGAATTGCCTCATATTCGAGGCAGATCTAAACACAGATAACTACTACCAACAGTGAAACCTGAAGGCAGTGAGTAAATGCCCTGGTGTAGAAAAGCACCAGGTACCCAGCAGATGTGTCACTGCCTGAAGGCAAGCAGTCGTATTTTAAATCCCATTGCAATCACTAAGCCAAGAAGTAGAGGAAGCCAGAAAGCCAGGATGATTTAAAATTCAAATCCAAAACCTTCTTCTTTCCATTATCGGTAACTACAGCTCTGGAAGAAGTTAGCTGCTGTCTCTGCTCTTAATGTGAAATATTTGCAGCCCAGCAAAATTAGCGTTGTCTTTGAGTCATGACAAACACCAAGTAAAATAAATGATCAAGATTTCCCCAGAACAATGAAACAAAAACAAAACAGCCGATTTTGTAAAACTTTAAACAAGGATCTATTGTTTAAATTATCTCTGTGACTCTGCTCTTTAAGTTAGCATCCTACCTTGAACATAGATCAAGATTATCACTCAGATTTTAATCAGGAAATTAATTAGTAAGAAATGAGAAAGTGAATGAAAGAAGAAAAAACCCATGGTACTGTGCATTAGACTTCTGAAACCTGACAACTGCACTTTACGATCTCATTTCCATGGCAATACAAAATACCCACTTAGCTGATTGAATCATTTGGCAGAAACACATTTAATTCCTTAACAAAATAACTCTAGTGCAGTGATGTAGAAGATGTTTAACAAAGGTGCTTTACTTTGTATCTTCAGGCACTTTTGGCTTTTTAAATGAAAACTTGATTAGTAACGACTTTGGGATACAAAGGCGAGAGACTGATTGCCACATTCATATTGATCAGCTTGGAAACTACGAGATCATATTTTCAAACTTCACAGCAGAAAACAAGCTGGCAGCTCACTGAAATGCTGCTTCAGAAGCTCTATAAGGGGCATACAGTCATGCTGATTTAAATGGCCGTGTTCCTAGTCCCAAAAAAAAGCATTTTCATCATCCTCTCTCTTATTTGGAGCAGAATTTTTGGGTTTTAATGACCAGCTGAACACCATTAACTTAGTGCCCGTTTTACCTATGCTCCCTTTGCAGTGTTTTAGGTCAACTCACTTTAAAAACGGTATTTTTTGACTGTCGTAAGGAAGCTCACTGAACACCACATTACATGGAACACATTTCCGCTCCATCCTTCATGGGCAGTAAGTTCTTCCTCTTCCCTCAGGAGAAAGAGGGGCGATACCTCTACTGTGTTCCACCATGCAGCTTTTTCAATACGCGATGTTTGTCATGGCTCACTACCAGCAATACATTTATCGCCATAATTGGGAATGGAATTTAGTCTTCAATTTACATTATGACCTCTTGGGAATAAATTAAATTATCCCTCCATCCAAAGGGCCAGTTTACAGCTTGTGGCCCTCAGGAAGTAAAAGGTTTCACCAAGAGGCCAGTAAAGCATAATCTTTGGGCCTTTTCTTTGCGTAAACGTGACTTCCAGTACATTCTGTTTGCAGAATAATGCATGAAAAGATTTCCCCTACTGTGAATGTTTAACTACAAATAAACTGAATGCCTTCATCACAAAAATGCTAAAGAATAGAAATGACAGCACAGGGATTCAGCCTGGAGAAAAGAAAGCTCCGGGGAGACCTCATAGTGGCCTTCCAGAAGAGGACCTACCAGAAACCTGGAGAGGGACTTTTTACAAGTGAAGATAGTGACAGAACGAGGGGGAATGGTTTTAAACTGGAAGAGGGGAGATTTAGATTGAATATTAGGAGGAAATTCTTTCCTGTGAGGGTGGTGAGACACTGCACAGGTTGCCCAGGGAAGCTGTGGATGCCCCCTCCCTGGCAGTGTTCAAGGCCAGGTTGGATGGAGCTTTGGGTAACCTGGGCTGGTGGAGGTGTTGGGGGTTGGACTGGGGGGGCTTTAAGGTCCCTTCCAACCCAAACCATTCTAATTCTATGATTACACACTCTGCCATAAGGGTAAACAGGAAATTTTCTAAAAGTCAAACACATTTTGCCATTATTCAGTCAAGTTAAACATCAAATGGCAATTGGAAAATTTAAAGAGTAACAGAATTTGACCTTCAAGCATTATTTAAAACTAAAACCAAGCCAGCCTGATGCGCATTGAAGTGACGATGATGTTCTTCACCACTGTGAAGTTGAAAACTCCACATCACCATCTTGTTTATGGTATATATTGGGCCACAGTTTGTGCAAAACGGAACAGCTTTTTCTCTTCTTCCAGACAAACATGACAGCATTTAGGCTCTGGCAAGGCCAAAACAACTCAGTCAATTGGTTTGTGCAGGCTGCATTCACATCTGAGCTGGGAGCACTGCCACCAATTGGTTACATTCAGCAAAACACAGCTATCATGAAGCTTTTATTCTAATTAGTAAAGTTTCATAACAAGACTCATTTAGTCATTTTTTTCTGGATTGATTGGCTCAGTTTTTGGGAACTTTTCTTGTTAGTCTCCCCTCCACATTCTTCATCAGTAAAGCAATAAATAAATCAGTATCGACAGCTGAAAAGCAGATTTGTGATAATGCATCATTATTGTTTCCAATGAATTACATGGATATGGTTTCTCTATTGCTGCTGTTTCTTCCAGTATCTCTGTGCCTGTTTTCCTGAAGGAAACCAGACTTGTTACCTGAAATAAATGCATGATTTCTGCTTGCCGCTTTGCTCTTGAAAGCGATTTTTACAGAACAATAACAGTGTTAAATTGAAGTTTGATTATATTGTTTTAGGAAAAAAAAGAGTGGTAACTGTATTTCAAATCTGATCTAAATACACATTTTTGGGACAAGTACAAGTGTCTAAAGCAGCCTCTTGTGATAAATAAGCTGGATGCTTTCACTCTAAATGTATATTGGATTGTTTAACCATTTTTTGCATGAATCTTGACCAATTTTCCATCTAGGACTCAGATTAAGATTATTCCAATAGACCTCATACCAACATCAAATAAAGAAACTACTACTGCTACTAAATATTTCCTTTTTAGAAATCTAAGATTAGAATAAGGGTTTTCAGGGCAATTTCATCCTGAGAGATCAAGAACTGTTATTTAACACCCTCCTCTTGCTTGTTTCATTATTTTATTTCCCAGAACTCAGTTCCCTTCCTCAACCATTTAACTTCTATGGCGTATGACCAAATTAGGAGCCTGCAAACAAACAGCACGCGTGGCTGACTGAACTCAGCTGCCCAAATGAGGCAGAACAGCAAGTACCTGTGTTAGTTATTTAGCATTCTCTAATTTTTCCAAAGATCATTTATAAATGTAAGTAATGATTAAATACTAGTTTTACTACTGCTCCAAACCACTAAGACCAATATTTCCTGGAATCTACAGCTACTCAAGGACAACCATCACTTCCTATCTAAAATTACATTGAGATTACCACAAACTGCTACCTATTCACAGAATCACTCGGTTGGAAAAGCCCTCTGAGATCATCACGTCCAACCGCTCCTGTCTACCCCCTAAACCATATCCCTAAGTACCTCATCTACCCGCTCTTTAAACACATCCAGGGATGGTGACTCCACCACCTCCCTGGGCAGCCTGTGCCAGCTTCTGACGACCCTCTCAGGAAAGAACTTCCTCCTTATCTCTGACCTGAACCTCCCTTGGCACAGCTTGGTGCCGTTTCCCCTTGTTCTATCCCCCATCACCTGGGAGAAGAGCCCAGCACCCACCTCTCCACAAGCTCCCTTGAGGCAGTTGGAGGTGGTGATGAGGTCTCCCCTCAGCCTTCTCTTCTCCAGGCTAAACAAGCCCAGTTCCCTCAGCCGCTCCTCATCAGGCTTGTTCTCCAGAGCCCTCACCATCCTTGTGGCTCTTCTATTCACACAATGCAATCCATCTTCTTTCCAGAACTCAAAAACCCTACTGCCCCAGGAGCTCTAGGGGAAAGAAACAAATACCTCATCCTAGATTCTTCATAGCACCATCTTGCTTATTTAATTGCTACGGAGAACTGATAGAGGAATGGGAAAGCAAACAAATGTACATGATCAACGAGATGTGCTTTTACAATAATGTTAAAAGCATCAGATGTGAGACAGGTAGATGTGAGAGTGATTGAAGCAGGAACAAAGACAAACCGAGTACCATTTTTGGTCTGACAAGCCAGCAGTCAGATCCATGCTGACTATGACTACTAAGCTCAGAGGTCTTAAAGCTATTGATGAGGCTTCCAGAGAAGCCTAAGTAATGTTAAAATGTAAGTTTAAAAAGAAGGAAAAAAGCAGCCTTATTCTATTCATTTCGTACTCACATATGCTAAGAAAACGATGATTTTGAAAATAAAGATGTCTTCAAGCTGCCATTCTGACGTGATCACTTATAATTTACAGTTAGCCTCCGTCTAATTTTCATACCTTCCAAATGCAGTGATAGCCATTATGCCTGCCATGCTTTGCTCCTGAAAGGAAAAAAGCAGCCTTATTTTATTCATTTCATACTCGCATATGCTAAGAAAATGATGATTTTGAAAATAAAGATGTTTTCAAGCTGCCATTCTGACGTTATCATTTATAATTTACAGTTAGCCTCCATCTAATTTTCATACCTTCCAAATGCAGCGATAGCCATTATGCCTGCCATGCTTTGCTCCTTCTAGCACAGCAGACACTGAGGAAGAGCAGGGAAGAATTGAACCACGTTGGACTCATTTAAGGACAAAAACTCCTCTTCCTCTACAATCAGCGGAGGCAGAGGAGCACTCACAGAGTGAGCTTCAGTTACCAGAAGATCCAAACAGCCTCAGAGCACCTACCATTCTCGACTGATTTAGCAAGTGCATCTAGTATAGGTGTCAGTTAGATGCCAAAACTTTGGTGGTTACTGACATAAATAAGTCGTTATCAGCCCTGGGCAAAAAGATTCTGACAGCTCTGTTAAACGCCCTGGTAGATCTGTAATACAATTTTCTTTAAATTGCACTGACATCTCTCTCGATCACAATTTCTCCTGAAATGTATTTTCCAGTTTCATTATAAACAACATGTAAGGACAGATATTAAATGGAAGTTCAGCTTCCAGTAATGAGAATATCAAAGACTGAAAGCAACCCTTGCTGTTTTCTGAACACAAGTCACAAGTGTACTTTTTTCCAAGCCTTTTTGTTCTGGAGAAATAAAAGTCAAGCATCCAAAGTAACTCCTTTTTCAATGCACAATCACAGATCTGTGAAGGATCTCTGGCCATAGGACTGTTTGCATTAGATTAATCATTCTGGGCTCAGAATCCAGTCACTCCAAAGGCTGTGTATCTGCACAGTCATATGTAACATTCAGCTAAATCTGTGAAAATGGAAAACATCCAGGACTGGCATCAGAAAACCCTCTGCCATCATCTCCTTTCCAAGCAGGAACCAGATCTGGATACATTTAGGGAGGCAATTGCACTCTGAAATAATTAAACCTACCCCTCCCCTCTCCCAGCAGGTTGACGATAGCACGTAATGATTACACAAAACCTTATTTTATAAACTTAATTTCATATCAGCATTGTGCCAATGATGGCTGTTTCCAGGTGACTGGCCTCAAAGCATCAAGCACCTACCCCCATGAGTTACACTGCTCTGAAACAGCTCTTCGTGACTCAGCTGATGCCAATTCAGGTAGGGTGAACACTGCCATATATCTCCTGATTTATAGGCACAGCCTGCTGAGCTGAAAGGGACCTATTGCTCAGCACATGCTTCATCCAACCACATCACACTGCACATAATTTTGGATCAACCTGAAACTGTAACAGCTCTGCAAAAAGGGGGAAAGGCAATACATAACAGAGCAGTTTGATTAGCTCTCAGCCTTCTCTCTTTCCACCACAGCTTTAATGGGTTCCCTAACAGCCTGCCCAGGCTTAAAGCAAGTAGAACAAGGAGACCGGTACCTGGAAAGAGCTAAGATGTATCCAGGAGACAGAGGAATAACAGAAACACTGCAAGGAGAGCTCACAGTTCTCTTCATTATCAGCTCGGTTTGATAGAGATGAGATTTCTCAAATATCTGTCCTGTAATGGGAACAGATGAGTGAGTGTTGCAAAAATTTCTAAGTTCTTTCTATTCACATATTGCCCTCATCCTCATGTGCATCATTATGTCCTCATTTATTTTCTTTTAATTCTCAGAACCAGTTTTAACGCAGAAAACTGCACTGTTATTTCAATTATTAGAATGATCCAATTTTGCAGCACTGAAGAGTGAAATAGTATTTTCTTAGATTTTTTCTTTTTCCCCAAGAAGTTGTGTAAGGAATTCAAAATTATTACCTCAGACATCTCTGAGGCAATGCACATCCAGGACAGAAACTGCTGCTATTTACGAGCACATGAAAGCAGTGTTGTAAACACACAGTTCACACAAACACAAAGAACTCCACCTTATTTCACTTGGAGGAATCAGTGAGCCTAATATTCAGTCAAATACAGCACACAAAGCATGCTACAGTACCTTGCAGCAGGTAGAGTATGGTTTCTGTTCACCTCTGTCAGTGCAGGTAGCTCTTGTACATAAAGCTGGCCAGAAACTCTTAGTTTAATACAAAAGCTTCAAGTCGGGTCTTAAAAATTAAACTGAAATGGTAAGAAAAAATTGCAGGCCCCCGGCACATGTATAGAAAGATCATAAACCAAAAACAAGTTCCTGTCAACCTAGGAAAATTAGTCAGCTCTTCATATAGCCCCAACACGAGCTGGAAAACCTGCCACACAAGGACATATCCAATATCCCAGTTCTCTGAGAGTGAGCAGCTGTCTTTTCAACCCTGCATTTCACATTAATGTCCATAGCACCCACTGCCGAGAAGGGCCACCACTGCTCTGATCTCTAGACACAGCCAGGAGGGAAACGAGCCCTGTCCAAGACGCACTAAGCTGCTTCAGAAGGAAAACACTGGCACCAGAGCAGCAGAAACCTTTATCTGGATTAAAATACTTTGAGTACTTTTATCACTAGGTATAGAGAGAACAGGGGTTGATTTCAGAGACCTACCTTCGCCTAAATGCAATGAAACCTCGCACAGGATGCTCCCTTACTGTGCTAGACTGTGGCAGCAGCAGCACAAGCCATGGAAGGGGCTTGAGCAAGAGCAGATGGTCAACCAGTGCCAGCCGCCACCAGGAGCACGGAGCAAAGCTGCTCTGTGCAACACCACTGCCCTAGCAGCTCGGGGTAAGTCACCTCAGCTGAGTAAGATGTGGCCAAAGGAGGCCACTGCTTTGCTCATGTACATGTTTAGGAATAACGAGCTTTTCTGTAATCCTCCAGGTGATGCTGCACTTGGAAGCAGTTGATGCAATTTCCATGTTACCTGCGGGTTTACTGCACTGCTTGGAGTGGCACTGGAGTTCCCAGGGGACAGCAGCCTAGAGAAAGCTATGGCACATCAAAAGCAGAGAAATAACAAAGGGTCCTGCTTTTAGTAGAAAATAGGTGTTCTGAGAAACATCAGCAGTTTGCTTTAAACATCTGTTCTCTGAAATCATGAGGTGTTTGTTAAGGAAGCAAAGTATCCCGTCAGCAAGATACCCTTCCCTGTGCCTCTACTAGAATTCATTAGCAGTCTCGTTCTGCTTTAACACACTACTGCAGGAGCACAAAGCAATGCGTAGTAACTGCCAGTAACAAATTTCTCAACGCACACATACGCCCAGTGTATCTGGCCCACAGCTGAAAAGAGACATCATGCAGTTTTTTTCTCTTCAGAGTTTAAGACACTGTCTAGCTGACTCATCTTTTTCAGGCCATAAAAACGCTACTCCCCCTAGCTCTGCAACAGAGATCATAAAACATAAAGGAGAAAAGTACCGTGAAATAGGAATGCAAGAAATATCTCTCCTCTTCTGAGCAGCACCAAGTCAGGTGTCCATGACCAGGGCTCACTGGTAGTAAAGCAGTGCAAGAACCAGGCAGAAATTTAGGATAAGCTTTACTGACCACCATGAAATACCAGCGTTGAGGGAAGAAAAGAGATAAGAAGGAAAGAAAAACGGCTTGTGTTTAGTGGAAGCCTATCCTGTTCCCTCATTCTTATAAAGGCGATAAAAGAATTGCCTGCTTGGAACTACCAAAGCCATCTGTGTAGCTGAGTTACACTGCAAAAAAAAAACTACACCAAAAAAATTAGCTGTGGACTGAAGACCAGTAAGTGCATGGACATGGCTAATGGCTGAATAAATAACGCTGTAAAGCTTGGAGGGAAACTTGGAATAGGGCTCAGAATTTCCCTTTTATTGATTGTGTATGTGTAAGGTTATGATAAGCATCTCGATGGCAGAGGCAGGTTGTTACAAAAAACTAAACCCCCAAAGTGTTTTTTGGACACAGAAAATACAGCCTGTTTAATGAACCCAGATCAGATGTTTGAAAACAACTAGGAATCATTTCAGAAGACATTGGCGCACGTGTAAATTCAATTTATAAAGTGTGGCATTTCAACCAAATGACTTACAGTTAATGAACACAACACAGCCACGAAAAGCCAACTCCTAAGTGTTAAAAAAAAGTATGACAGATCAGTGGATTAGGCAGCATATTAGGAACATCTTACCAGGAATAAAATTTTGATAGTGGTTCTGCCTCTGGATTTTTAAAAGGTACTTTTTCAGTTGCCCAATAGAGAGGTCCCTAGTTTACTACAAGTTAGCCAACAGAGGCTACACACAAGAAATACTCTAGTCCTACTACTCTTCTTTGGCCCTATTACTCACATAGATAACACCATCTCCGAATCTAGATCCTCAAAACCTCGCTCAGGCAGAAGAAGCAAGGGGCTTCTTCTGCATTTCTAAGCCTACAGTGACCACCCAAGTTCTGCTCCTCAGTGCAATCAGCCTTGAGTCCTCCAAGCAGTTTGCTCCCTGACCCAGCCACGGCCCAATTTCACTTAGAGATGAGGTTCTCCGTGGCCACCCATGGTCTGCAGCACTTACTGCTGAGGAATGCTCACAGGGTCAGGCTTTACACAGCACAGGAGGATGGAGGAAATAGCACCAAAAAAACCCTTCTTGCACTACACTCAGTGCCACAATTCCTGCCTTGAAAGCAGCCTGGTGACTCAAGGAAATAAAATCAGGATCATAAGAACAGCCAAGTAAAAAAAGCTGGCAACTCCCATCTCATTGTTGCCACGATCTGTACCACATCAGAACTACAATCCAGCTTTGTAAGTGTTGCTGCTAATCGAGACCAGAGAAATTTTTTTCCCCCTAGATTCTGATAGGATGAAGAAATTTGTATTTGCCTACTTCTAGTCTGACTTCAGGGAGTAGATGAGTTCACTCTGTGGCAAGTGTCAAGCTTCCTTGCCCTGGAACACTTTGTTTTTAAAGCATCAGATGATTTGGTGGGGTTTCTTGAATGCTGTGAGAAAAAAGCATCAACTAAATTATTGAGTGGATTGAAACTGGTTTTTGTCATGTCAAGGCTAATGAAGAGATTCCCTACAAACACTCGTGAAGATTGAGTTGCGAAGAGAGCAGAGAGCTTTCTGACACAGCACAATTCTTCAGAATAGGGTTAAAAAATCATATTTGGAAAAAAAAATAAAATTAGAGTTGTTAAAGTCAGATTCACATGGAAGCTTTCTCCTTCAACAATTAAACTCGTATTAATATCATAGAGTAAACTGCAACTGTAATCAATGTGTCAGATGGCACTCAGTGATGCAGCCAAATACTAACTGCCAGACTCTTGGAAAACAGTTTTTCTGCCAAGGTTTCCTTTTGCTTTACAAAGCTATAAATAAATACTGTAGAAGAATATCATCACACAACCATTCCGTGTATCTTTTTTATTGATAGACCGAAGTAACATCAGATTTCTTTAAATGGTATAGCTGGCAAGGAAAAAAAAAAATGCCATTTTGAACACAAGACAGACAATGGTTGAAGGGTTACTTTTATTTTTTCTATTGAATGTCGTGTAATTTTTTTGTTTTATAAAGATCCAATTTAAATACTTTCTTCCAGTTTTTTCTTCTAGTCATAATACTCTTCAGTGATTGCATTAATGTACTTGTACGTTTAAAAGGTTTAAAATTATAGAAACGCTAATGGTCAGGAAAATCTATAGTTAGAGACCTAAAAAGATGCTATGGGAACATTTCCATTCTTGCTTTTCCTGCGGAGAGTCAGCAAGATTGAGGCCAGGACACAAGGAACAGGTGGACTCACCTGCAATTACAGGAAGACTGGGTTGTTAGGCTGTCACAAATGTGACTGCAAGAAGGGCACTGAAGAGACGCAAGAACTAATTTAGACTGCTAGAAGATAAATCACCGATGCTATAGTGTGGTTCAGACTTTGGTTAGCATATAGTAATTCTTATTTTTTCATTTGCAGATATTTGCTTGTTGATATTACAGCTGCAACTCTAATAGAACAGAGCGGCTGAGAGCTATTACCCTCTGCATCCATCTTCATCTTGTCATGAAGGCTCATAGATTCACACAATCTAAAGTTAAAGTCACCCTTAGAATGCTCCAATAAAGCTAAATCTCTTCTTTATATCTCAGAAGCAATTAATTTTCCTTGCATACATCTCTGTACTGGGCCTGTATCCTGATTTGTCTAAAGGGAGGATAGGAGGTGCACACAGCAGCGTTCCCTGGGTGAAGCAGTATAGGATGGAGGTCTGTTCACCAGTTCTTGCACAACCATGCGGCAATACACAGCTTCTCATGAGAAACTATGAGTAAGCATCACCAGAGCCAAGCCAGGGGACCGCTGCCCCAGATGATCTACGAAACTGCATGGCAATAACTACAGAAACAGTACACTGGCCAAAGAGTTAAACAGTGATTATTCTTTACATTTTTCCTGTTGAATCTCGTTGTACAGTCTTCATTCAGTTAAACGTCACACCTCTTTACAATGCTGAGAAAATCAGTGAGGAAGATCATCCTAGTCCCTTGGGCAAAGGACCAGCCGCCAGCTCCCAGACAGCCCTGGCACAGAAGGACCACTGGTTTTTCTAGGAGGAACACCCCAAAATGGGATTTAAGCAGGGGTCAATGAAAGCAATGCCTGATCCTTTTCCCATTAACTACTCATTACCTCCCGACAGCCTGGTGAAGCATCTATGCAACTTCATATCTGATAGCTGAATAAAATAACACCAAGGCATTAGGCTTGCTTTGAAAGCTCTGGCTAAATACCAATAGTCCATGAGTACATCACCTCTGGCTATTCTACCTCAGAGCAGAACAAAGAGACATCTGATAACTGAGTATACGGACTGGATTTGACACATTTAGATCCATCTGCAATAGCCCATACACAGCAGAGCAAGGAAGCTCAGACCTGGGTGGAGTGTAAGCTCTCAGGAAAGACTTGGCTCACCTCCCTTCCCACCAGGGAGCTGTAACCAGCTGCGTTCAGCTGCCTCTTCACCAGAAATGAGCTATTTTCAGACACTGCAAGGGATCAGGACAACTGTTTTAATCTATTAAAAAGCTATGGAAGGAAAAATCTAGCCAAAGAACACAAAATAAAATAATGAGGAAGATAAAAACAATATCCTGTAAAGCACAGACTTCAGAGAAGAACCCTGGTCTTCATGCAAGTAGGAAACATGACAAGTTAATTTCATTTATAATTTAATAACTGAAGAAATTGGTCTGTGCTCTAATGTAACTACATTAAGTGGATAGATTCATGTTCTAACAGAGGCATTTAGAGCATAGTAACTTCAGAAACCATTAAAAAAATATAAGAGGGAAGTTGCTCTCTGTCTCTGTGTACATACAGTGCGTCCATAACACACAGCTTTTCTTATTGACTGTCTTCTATAGCATGCCAATATTTTCTCCTAAAATTCCTAAAACTCACACCGTAATTCCAAAAGAAACAACTGCTCTTCCCCTCCCCCCTAGGAAGTTTTAATTGCTAATTTTAATATTAACACAAATAGAACAAGACCCTCTAATAGTATTGGTCCAATTATTGAAGGCAACTGATAAAACATGACAAGCTGATGCACTTGCATAAGCAGAAGTAGTATTTTTAAGGACACTCAAAAAAAACAAACTGTGAGAGCACATTAATATAAGATCTTCCACTCTAGCTTTAAAAAATTGCTAATGCAGAGTGTTCCTGCGCTGCTGCTCCATCAGCAGCACTGACTGCTCTGCTTGAGGCACTTGCAGGGCTTCCTGATACACTCGCTCACTGCACCACAGCTGAGCAGGGAAGATACAGAAAGGGGTGGAAAGTGCACGAAAGGCTGGGTGAGCCCCTGGGAGGCAGGAGAACGCAGCAGGGGACCTCACCATGCACAGACAGATCCTGCACCGCAGCACTCACGAGCTCCCAAACCGGTATCGATAGACACGGACACATAGACGCACTCGGAAAACCTCATCTCTTCTTCACTGATGGCAAGAGGAAAACCAGGTATTAAGCCGTTTTGCTAGAGCTCCTATTCACTGCAGCAACTTTCTGCCCTGCTCTGAATACAGTCTTTTGCATTAATTTTAAATAAGTATAAAATGGGCAATAGAAATTCTTGATTTGCTGCACCTCATACCTACATTAAACTGTGCAAATGCCCCGAAAGGTGCAGCCAAGCAGGTATTAAGGTCTCATGGGACATACACAAGGTCTTATTCTAATTGCTCACCTCTACCAATAAGCTTTCTAGCCCAAGTTTAAGATAGACAAAATAAATACCTGCATTAAAAAAGAACCTCCTGCAAAACACTTGCGCTTCAGGGACATCCGAGGAAGGACAGCCCTACTGTTGTTTGTGTTCAGAGAAAACACAATTTTGGCCATATTCTTCACCAGTAGAGAACACTTGCATTGCTTATT
The DNA here is from genome assembly GCF_000695765.1 of Mesitornis unicolor. NCBI lineage: Eukaryota > Metazoa > Chordata > Aves > Mesitornithiformes > Mesitornithidae > Mesitornis > Mesitornis unicolor. The sequence goes on from NW_010172420.1 coordinate 36,527, forward strand.
TTTATTATTTCTGTAACAACCCATAGCCACTGAGTTTTTTTAGCTAGTGGCTCATGTCTAAATAAGTAATATATGTTTTCTTCCTCTTAGAGAGCCTCAGAACATGCACTGCCTAACCTATGTACATATAGGCACACTGAGGAAATAAGGTATTTGCTGAAGATCAACAAGACACAAGTCCTGGGTACTGAACAACAAAACAGGAGAACACACATTGTGCTGGCAAAGATGAAACCACAAATCAGCACCCTCCAAGTGTGATATATTCTTGGGTACGACCAACAGTAGAGAAGGCAGGGCACAGCAATGAACTGGTTACCTAAATCCCATTAGCACTTGGGGAAAGCTGAGCATCTACCACTCAGGGCAGTACCCGAGGTGTTCAAAGCATCACCTCTGTAATTACTGTTTAGGTGTCAGGACCTCCCGCTCCCCCACATCCCTCCCCACCTCCACTCTAGGAACAAACACACACGATAAGTAACAGATTGCACTGGAATATCTGGCATCTCATAATTCACAAGTGTTTGCTAAATAACATGCATGCAGAGATATCTTAATAATAAATGTACCAGCTGTTTGCTATTTTAGAACCTAATAGAGAAACAGTGAGACATTATCTGTTATTTTGTTACAAAATGAGAGTCCAGAAGAAAATAATAAAGGCACAAATTTATGACGCAGCTTACAAACAAAATAATGTATCTCAAAGCTTTTCATAACAAATACAGGGAGGTAGAAATCCACAGGGGCAGTGTCCTTAAATAAGCAGAGCAGACTAGCAACAAATTAAAGTCTGCTTCAGAATACGAGTTTTTAAATGCCCAAAGGCAGGAGCTGATGTATTTTTATATTTAGGATGAGATTAAATCCCTATAGTCATGAATATTAAGGACAACACAACCCATCCTGGTGATCCTAAATGCGCAGGTGATCTCTCAGCTGGCTCATTCAGTGCAGCCAGCTCTTAAAAGAGAAAGAAAAAAATAAGGTGTAGCACCCAGATCTAGACACAGGTTTAAATAAGTAATTCTAGCTTCATCTTCCACTCGTAATGGAAGCCATGTCTGAAAGTTTGTTTCATTTTCCTTTTCTCAGGTCACAGAAATCAATGACAACAGCCAGCAAAGGCAGAGTTATTAATCTAAACTTGTGAGTGCTCTCAGAAGCTGGAGGAAAAAAACAGCTACAATTTCCACAGAGTTCATATTTTCAAGTAACTCACAGAAAGACAAAGCCCAAGTTATTGTTAAAGTGATGCTGTCAGGAATGGCAGGCCTAAATTAAACTTGCCTGACATCATCCAAACTATTGATTCATGCACATACACAACATTTTAGCAATGAAATACACAACTCCAGGCCTTTTAAGTGTTTCAGAAAACAGTATTATTCTCAATCTCAGCATCTTCCTGCCTGTTTGAAAGCCAAATGTTCTTTATAAACGGCAACAGCCATATGCAGGTTGCATTCATAACAAGAAGGGATCACCTTGTGAGGTGTGCACACTTTGCACAATGGCAGTCTGGAGCTTATCGACTGCCCAAAGCAGAAAAGGTATCTCCATCTCAAAGAGAGTTTGGTATAAAGCATGGAACAGCGTTTTTCCTCTCTTTGGCTGCATATTTGGGTGGGAATTGAGTGTGCATGTGTGAAGGGGCCACTCGGTTGACTAATCTTACTGTAGCTTTTAAGTAGGGAGGAAAGATTTCTCTATGTCATCAGAACAGATAACAGATTCCTTTGGAGAGTTCCTCCCTCCCATTTCTTTACCTCAGAGATGAACTTTAAATACAGCCTAAAAACAATGGCATTTTCCTTCTATAGAAAGATACCTACAATAGAGACCCACTTCCAGCCACACTAACAGCAGCCAACATTTCTGGCAACTCAGAAATGCTGTTTTCCACATGAAAGTTGCATGAGTGAATTCTAAACAGCTGTGGCATTTAGGTAGCCATGGGATCAATACACAAACACCTAAGTGAAAAACAACGGACCAAACCTAATATTTAACCTCACTTTGAAATCATGGAGTTCCTATGAAAACACTGCTTGGACCACAATTTTAATAACCTCTCTCTGTGCAGAGATGATGCTTTGCAGGCTTCCACAGGATTCTGCGAGCGATATTCAGCATAGGGAAGGAAAAACAGTACAGCCAAGGCTCCTTAAAGGCCACCAGCCTCAAAACAGAAGACATCACCCATTTTATGTGCCTTCCTCCAAAAGGGGGAACAGGCAAAGAAAGGAGAGTGACATATGTTGCAAATCAAATTCACCACATGAAACGACAATTTCATTTACATAAAACCACTATTACAAGGTTTTAATTAGCACTAATGATTATTAGAGCCATAGAGAAATCCAAAATATGGTAGAAAGTGAGGAAATACAACTAGAGAGAGTATAATACACACTGTGATATGTTCATTGCTTATTTGACAGGTACAGTTCAGTTTTGACTACATTCCTAGCATGATCTGAAGTGTTTTAAAGGGTCAGCAAGGTCTAGCACCATTATTACAGTAATCTGTACGCTGCAGAGGTCTGTTAAACCCCCACTGGCAAGCATTTAAGACCACTACATTTTGTTGACACG
>NW_010172420.1:39158-47416 GCF_000695765.1 Mesitornis unicolor
ACGACGCTAGATAAAACATTACTTTGGGTGAACCCAATGGATTTAGGAATCCGTTTTCCTTGCCCCAAAGCAGCTCAAGTGTGTGGCTCTTCAGTAAATGCTGAAGAAGGCTGAGACTCAGGCCTGAAGAAAGCAAGTACAGAGCAGTTTGTGAGCCTGCATCCTCCACTTGGGCAGCAAGGCTGCAAGCAGACCTTCTGAGACCCAGCTGTAGCTGTTCTCTGGGAAGGGCGATGTGGTACCAGACAGTGGAGACTGTTGAATTGTTCATTGATGCTGGCAGGGTCTCTTCCCTCCTCCCAGCCACACTGCATACACTCTGCAGTCAGCCTTTTGCCAAGCCAGTTTGATTCATTGAACAGCAACTTTCCCACTGGACAGTTTTCTGCCAGCCTACTCATTTTAGTCTGGTCAAGACTGAAGTTAAAAAAATAATGATGTCAAGTCTAGAATTTAGAGCACACAACACCTGCTGGAAACACCCAAACACTGCTGTTGACTTAAAGTTTTTTGTAAGATGGGTGAAAGGCTTGCATACAAGAAACGTATAGTGACAGAACTTGGAGGTTTTCATTTTACAAGAACTTGGACCGCCTTAAAACAACACTTTCCAGGTATTGTCACCTACCCTTGGAGAACAAACGTAGGTCCCTCAAGGTTTCAAGCTGCTGTACTGGCAAATTCATGAACAAGAGAAAGGGTTTACAAGTACTGGCAGTGAGGGATAGTTTGCTTTCCCCCTCTTCTTTTCCTTTTTTTAAGGCTGTAAAGACACTGATTCATATCAGTCGCATCCTTCCTCTCTTGACAATAGAGAAAGGAGGAATAAATCTGAGACAGACAGACATTAGACTTTCATTATCTCCCCCCAGTAGTGTTTTAGTGTGTTATAACCTGGCTCACTTGCATTCTGTTCCAGTGTTTTACAGTGTTATAACCTGGCTCACTTGCATTCTGTTCCTTCTGAATTTAGTAAAACCACATAATCCTAAAACTCATGTCACTGGCAAACATCCCACACCTTAATATGTTACTCCATGTTTTAAGAGTGTCTGAGAAGCACATATTCCCTCAGTCCTCCTCCTTCCTTGGTTCCTCACAGGAAAAAAACCAAACAACCCCACACAAACAAAATCCAACCACCCAATCAAAAGAGCAAAACAACCCCACACATCTCACCCTGAGACATGTTTAATAAAAGCGGGGAAAGATACGAAGCGAGAGGTGACCGGATTTATTTACTGTAACACCAGGAGAATGGGGTGGTGGAGAGAGAGCAGAGTTCACGCGTAGAGAACTGAACCAGAGCTAGAAAACTCAACTGCTTTAGGATCCAGGGATTATGTGGGTCCCTCTAAGGACCAGCTGTGATGCACTGACCACCCAAAGATCACTTACAATCTTCATTAGCCAGAGTCAGGCTGTCTTTGCTATCCCAGTGTATACGCTTGTTTGGCTAGATATAATTTTACTTATAACTGTTCCCTGCTCCGTCATACCCATCTTTCTTTAATACACACTTTAATACAAACCCACAGAGCTCAAAGGTACTATTTAGGTATCTCTTCCCCTGATCAACTGAGCGTTGAAGCTGGAAAGTAACTGGAAAAACCTCAGTTCACCAGCCCAGAAATGAAACCTGGCTCCTGTACCAATTTTCACCCTGTATTTTTAGAATGTGTTCTCCATCGTAAGTACACACCACACTAGAGACACCGAAAAAATGAAAATTCTGCTTGCCTTTCAAGACAAAACACACATTTCCAAACAAACTACTAGACTATATTATCTTCTGGTAAATAACGTATGAATTATGTCCCAGCAAACATACTAAAAAGATCAATTAATGTTTTCCTGTATGTGCCAGAAATAAGTTAACCTGTACACCAAAACTGCAAAAATTGGTTCTTAAGAAGTGCTGTTGAGTAAACGTTTAAGAACTGCTTTGAACCAAGCGAACTCAAATCCTCTTACAATTTAATTTAAAAAGAAAAAGCTTTAAAGAAAGAAATTCTGTGGCCAAGAGGTGAGCCAAAACTCTCCAGTCTTGGACTTCAAAACTGAGGAAGTCAAAGCACGGTAAGACAAGCTGACACACTGAAATACAGTCTGGTAAACAGTCTTTTTTCCCCACCCTAACCCTCCCCTCCTGCTGTACTTTTCTCGTTATCAGCCCTGGCAGACTTTGCAAAGCAAGGCTGAACGTGGCCGGTGCCCTTTGGCAGGGTGTCCTCCCAGCCTTTGCCAGGACGCCGCAGCCCGCGCTCGCCGTTCGAGGAGATGCTGCTTTTCCTGGAGCTCCAGGGCCACCGCCAGAACCACCCTGCGGCACTGACCTTCGTCTCACAGCTGCACAGGCAGCAGCTGTGCTAGGAAACCTAAGCCTCAAGTGTCTGCCTTAATTCAGCACTTCGTCCTAATTAGAAAGATGCGCTCTCATGCGCTAAGGCCAGCTCAGCAGCAAAACAAGAGGTTATTGTACCCAAACACGGAATACTCAGCTTAAAAATAATAAACCCACGCTTCTAAAATATTTAAAATGCATTTCTCTCAAGCTGGAAATTTGCTTGAAGTTTCTACTGAAAAAATTACTCTCGTGTATCCCATTTTAATTTCCTATCCCTGTTCGTCAAAGCCAGGCTTGAATATAATTTGGTTTTTACTGAATTCTGTTTTGAATTAAACATTGAAAAGTACCACTGTGAAGAACCCAAGTGGTCACTGAAGTAATAAACTTATCTAAAATTAATTCACAAGATCACCTGCAATTCAAGCATTTCCTGCACTGCTGGGGAGTACTGGGAAAGCAGTTTGGTAAGAAAGCGAACGTAAGAAAAACGGCTTCTGATAGAATCGATTCCTATAGGAGAAAGTTAGGGGTCAGTAGATCAGTGCAATTCCAGTCTTCAGCTGTGCAGCAAGAAGAAAAATGTCTGCTGTTTGCAAGAAGTTCAAGGACCTGAAGTCAGCCGCAGAAAACTGCTCTTGAAAACAAGTGTTTTATCCCTGCACCTGCAGTCCGGTCTTGCCAGACACGCAGACTTGGCCAGCCAGCTGTCTTGCCTATCGTGCCAGTTTGGTAACCTAGCTACAGTGTCAGACATCCACTTGAAAGACAAAGGGAAATACTGTGTTTTCTGGGGAAAAAGAACTGGTCTTGCCGTTAAAAACTGCAGTATTTAAGTAACCAGTACTAGTTTTGTCAAGAACATATCAGAAGTAGGCAGAAAAGCTTCAGAGTTTGGCTTAAGCTTTCCTAAAGCTGCTTCAGGAACATGCTGGAAGGCTGAATTTTATTTGGAGCTGTAACACGGGTTATATATCAGAAAAGAGTCAGCAACTGGGTATACAAGTCAGCATGTAACAAACAGGTTGTCGCTGTGCTCTGGCGATAATCCACATCAATCATGAACCGCAAATCTGATCCGCAGACTGAACTTGTCTACAGATTTAATTCAGCACTCCTGACCTGAGCCCAAATGAGACGAGGTGATGCTAAGTTAACTCCCATGGCCAAGGACTGGGTAGAAAATTGTCTGTTAATTTAAAAAAAGTAACTTTCATTATTTATGGCTTTTCTGCTAGTGCATTATTTACCCAGCAGGACCACTCACTCGCGTGGACTAAACTCCAAATGAGCAGGGTTGCACCAGAGGTAACTGCTATTGAGCAGAAGCACAGCAGACAAGGCAGTCACTCTTCTTCACCTCCCCAAAAATCCCTGTGCAGAGAACAGCTACAGACATTGCTGGAGTTCTGTGAAACTGTTGGAAGAAGATTTCGGTCCTGGAAACAACTTTTCACCTTGATGGTGAACAGAAATGTAGAGAAGCACTGATGTTCCAGGAGGCAGGGGACCCCCACACTGCGTAGCTTAAAATACCCTTCAACCCATGTAAAAATTCTCTGAATTAAGAGCTTCACACATTACACCAAAAAATCTGGTGTTTACAGAAAGCTTTCTTTACAGAAGTTAGAAGCTGTTATCTTTATTCCTCCTTAATTCACAGTCAGGACACCTCTTACTCAAGCTGTGTATTCTCTGTTTACAGTGGCTCTACTCAGCCAACAGCACCAAAGAAACCCATCCATCAGCACTGAAATAGTGGTAGCAGTAGTAACACAAACCGCTTTAAATAAAAAACCATTTGATCCTTGCCAGGGAATATCTGACTTCCATTGAGTGGTGGCATAAACCAAGACAAAAGGTTCACAGTTATTTTGGAACCATTCCGTAAGCTCAGGTAACAGCACTTCCAAGTTCATGTCAAAAGGTTTCCTCAAGAACAAGGATAAAGCAGCTGTTTACACTGCAAATGCATTTGATGTACAACTTGAAAAGATGACCACTAATGTGGGCTCCCAGGTTCGCTGTATTTAATCAACGCTGCCTTTACAAGCTCTCCTCCCAGCAGACCAGTAGTTTCAGCACTGACACAGACCTCAATGAATTACTGAGATGTCAATAACTGTAGGCACTCGCTGGCCAGTTAAAACCACGCGTTTTCACCCTTTCCAAGCAGCTTGGTTTCTGCTGCTCCCTATGTAAGCTCCTATTCCGAATATTATATATTTGCTTTGCTAACATTAAAAGCATGAGGTTGCTTTTCTGTGTTCTCAACATTTCATTCACGAGCCCTTTTTATGCAGTGATTCCACACCTGACAGCAGGCCCTAAAGCAATCATACACACTAAACAATTACAACAACTCATAAAAATAAGCAGTGCATAAAACGTAACAGAAGAACATTACCTTACAATACTTGACACCCTCAGGGGATCCATTTTCTTTTCGCAAACACATAGTTCCCTTTGACAGTAATGGGAGCTACATGAATAAGGAAAAAAGCAATAGATCCTTTGCCTGAAAAACATATTCGTGCCGAGTGGATATCGGCAGCCTGTTTAGTCCAGGTGACTGGTGATGGACCGACCTCGAGAGATTGCCCTGCAGGCTGCTGGTTCCTATTCTGTGAAGCTGAGAACTACAAGTGTCACTACCCCTCTGGAGACCGCTCGCTGATTTATTGTCTTGGATCATTTCTCAACATTCACTTTTAAGGAAGAATACTAATTGGGGTATCTTCTGTAAAGTGGCCCTTCTGCTCCACTGTTTAAACGCACTGGTGCACTCCAGTGCTAATTACGACAACGCACTTTCCTACAGCGTTGATACAATTCTCTTCCATTGGGAAATATGCAGTAAAATTAGAGATAATCTTTTAAGTTTGCAGATCTGCATGCAGTTAAATGTATTAGGTGCAGCTCATTAAAAAAACCAAAACAGAACTACTCTGTACTCTGCATTTTCCTTCCCGTTCTGTAAAATAATTACACAAGAACAGAGGTAAGTGGAACAAAACCAAGTTCCACCATTGGCATCAACTGTTAAAAAAGCGGGTAAGGATTTGCATCTACATTTGATGACAGAACTATAGACACAAATATACTTCCACTGGTATACTTCTGCACCTAAATATTTTGGGTACATCTGTTAAAGCTCAGCTTGAATTTCTGATACGGAACCAAATGCAGTTGCTTTGTGAAGCTAAGCCAACAAGACAAAATAAAACAAAACACACATTCAAAAGAAACAGACACAAGAAAGCCTCCCAAAACTCACTTTCCTGCTCAATTTTTTTTTTCTTCTGCCCTATTCACTCACCCTCAGCTCTTCTGTCCACCTTCCCTTTTCTCCCATACTTCAGTTTATGTTCTTTCGTCCTTAGTGATGCCTGGAAACATAAGCTCACTTCCAGTCACCTCTGTACATTCCATATCCTCTACAGTTATCCTTGCTAATTAGCACAGAAATTATTGCCTAGCTCTTTCCAGACCATTAGATTTAGTTGTATTTCGGAAAAGTTAAGATGTGGATCTAGATAATATTTTCTTATTAACAAATGATGCATAATCAGCAACACTTGTGGTCACAGCCACTCTGCAGTTCCTGTGGGCCACTACAGTAAGAAACAGAGAGGCTGCTTAAGATTCCCACAGTACCAAATTAAGCGCTATTTCAACCAACACAGCAGCCCAACGATGCCCTGTACTGTGTCCTGTGCTCATACAACTGAGAATGGGAGATCAATTCTGCCCATATCCCATGATCTGGTTTTGGGTTTGTTATTAATCCTGGGAACGCTATTCTCCGATGAAGCCGTTCTGCCACGTCAGTGTATTTGTCTTTTAGAAGACAGACAAGAAACCTTTCCATTATCCGAGATTCAATTTCTCACACAATTAGAGAGTTACGCTACGACCTTCTCTGGGCGCTGCCACACATCTACAACAGACATTAGGTTAGCTTGAGGAGGGATGTTTTGGGGATTGGTGCTCTGTGCTCCTGGCTCATGATATCAAATGGCCAAGGCAATGTCTCTATCAGGTCTAAACAAAAGAAATCCAGCGACTGTTCTGAGAGAATGAGAACAGAGGTACCTCTGCCATTTAAGGCAGGAGTGGTGACCCATCTTTAGACTTAACCTATCCACTGTATGTCTTTTTCAGAGGAGCTTCCTCCAAAGAAATCCCCTTCCACACACTACTTTGTGCCAGCACAGTAATACAGCAATGGGACCCTGATCCACAACAACTGTTCCCAGTTGTTAACTGGGAAATGGATCAAATAGAAAGGCAGAATTTGCTCTTTTTCCTGCTCTTAAGTATTTTGGTTTTTTCCCCAAAAGAGGAAATGTATTACAAAATATCTGAAAGTCTCCTAATTTCAGTGCTTCACAAGATTCTTTGCGTGCATTTAGGCTAGCAGAATCCAAACTGAAATTAGTTCTGCAACCGTCATACTGCACTTTCAGATGCAGCCAAATAGGAACAATATACGACCAGAATGAGAAGTAGTTGCAGTCATTTCAGCCAGTACATTCTGCATGCACAACGCTACATTGTGTGACAGAAAGAAATCAAAGCTGTATTTATTGATACAGAGAAGACTGGGAAACCTTGCCATGAGAGAAAAAGGAAGTTGGGTGGAAGACCCCAGATATGAAGGAATAGACTGCACAAGTCTTTAAATAAGAAGGGAGCAATAGGGCATGGTGTTATGGCACAGCAATTTTCTGGTATAACTTTAAGAATGCAAAAAGTCCAAACCTGTCCTATACTGACACGGCAACGCTTTTGCCGCTATCTGCTATATCAGTCTACAAAGACTGAAGTTATTGGGCTAAACAGCAATTGTTCTTGCAAATACAATACTCTTCTCTACTGGAGCTCTTGCTAATAGAGATATGGCATCAGAGGCAGAGTTTAATACACCCACGGTGAAGAAAAAGCTTTAAGAGAAAATGAATAGCAAATCCATTTGAAGACATAATTATCTACCCATAGATATTTATCAAAGAGAGAGATCAAAGCAGTGGAGTTAATTCATCATTAATTGTCTGCCAAGATTCTTACAACCACAGAGTAGCCATTGTTAAGAGATGGTTGTTAGATAGCAGTTATCTTCCCAAATTCAGAGCTGGAAATAAATCCATTGCCTCTAGTCACAGCGGGGTAACTGCTGGCCTTTTGAAAAGCACCTCTGCTTATCTCCAGGTCTACGCTATAATGGAAAGAATTGTCCAATATTTTGAAATAATAAAAAAACCCCACACCACAAAGGGATGAGATGCAGTTGCAATCTCAGAACACAAAGGAATTTTTAGCTTGCAAGCAGTTTTTGAACTGTGCATTTTTATATTGTCACCTTGACCTACTCGCCCACTGTCTGCCCACCAAGCCACTTCAGGAAGAATTATTTCTGTTATGTCCCTCTAAACAGATACTGCTCCAGCAATCAGAGGAAAAGAAAAAACACACCATATAGATGGCATCACTCCATTCGCACAACCACAGAAGATTTAAGGCTAAAAGGATTTGTAACATCCAGGCAAAAACACAGTCACAAATTTAAAGTCAGCTGCTGAAATCCTCGAATGTTAATTCACATTTTCAGACACAAATACAGATATAAAATGCAGAGAAAAGGCAGTATCTTAAATGAGTGGAGACGGACAAGCTTCAAAGTACAATAAAGTAACAGGCTTACTATGTTTATCCACTCCTCACAAATATCTGTGGACACAAGTCAAAATACTAGCAGATTTAAGAGTAACGTGAACCATCTTGATAATGGCACTTGGCTGCGCACAAGTCTTTTTTAGCTCTGTAAACCATTTCCTGCAGTCGTGTACCTCAGCCTGGACACTCAGCCCTTGTGAGTAGATCACAGAATCACTCGGTTGGAAAAGCCCTC
>NW_010172421.1:0-3230 GCF_000695765.1 Mesitornis unicolor
TGTTTTTCGGAGAAAAGTTGGATGTGGCGGCGGAGAGGAGCGATTTGGGACGGGGAAAGTCGGTTTTGAGGGGGGAAATCGCTTTTTGAGGGGGGAAAAGTCGGGTTTGGGGAGATTAAAAGTTGTTACGGGGAGCAAAAATAGCTGCTTTTTAGGGTAAAGTTGCTTTTTGGGTGGAGAAGTGGTGTTTTTTTCGGAGAAAAGTTGCTTTTTTTGGGAAAGAAGTCACATTTAGGCAAGGAACAGTTGGATTGAGGGGGGGTACTTTTTCCGGGGTAAAGTTGCTTTTTTGGGAAGGAAAGTTGCTTTTTGGAGGATAAAAGTTGCTTTTGGGGAAGAGAAGCCACTTTGGGGGGGCAGAAAAGTCACTTTCGAGGGACAAAAGTTGCATTTTGGGGACAAAAGACACTTAATTGGGAGAGAAAAGTTTCTTTGGGGGAAGAAAAGTCACTTTTTGAGGGCTAGGAGTCACTTTTAGAGGGAGAAAAGTTGCTTTTTTGGGGGGAAAAAAGTTACTTTATTGAGGGAGAAGTTACTTTTGGGGGAGGAAATGTCACTTCTGGGGGACAAAAAGCCACTTCTGAGGGCAGGAAAGTCACTTTTTTGGACAAAAGTTGCTTATTGTGGACATGAGTTATTTTTGCAGGGAGAAAAGTTGCTTTTTGGGGAAAAACATCACTTTTTTGAGGGGAAAGTCAATTTTAAGGGAAGAAAAGTGACTTTTGGAGGATAAAAGTCCCTCTTGGGGAGGAGAAAAGTTGCTTTTTGGGGAAAAACATCACTTTTTTGAGGGGAAAGTCAATTTTAAGGGAAGAAAAGTGACTTTTGGAGGATAAAAGTCCCTCTTGGGGAGGAGAAAAGTTGCTTTTTGGGGAGAAAAAGTTACTTTATTGAGGGGGGAGTCACTTTTGGGGGAGGATAAGTCACTTTTGGGGGACAAAAGCCACTTTTGAGGGCAGAAAAGTCACTTTTTTGGGACAAGAGACACTTCTGGGGGGAGAAAAGTCACTTTTTTGGGAGAAAAGTTGCTTTTTGGGGGAAAAACATCACTTTTTTGCGTGGGAAATAACTTCTGGGGGAAGAAAAGTCACTTTCGGGAGATAAAAGTCCAACTTTGGGAGTGAAAAGTTGCTTTTTGGGGAGAAAAGTGACCTTTTTTGAGGGATGAATTACTTTTGGGGGAGGAGAAGTCACTTTGGGGGCACAGAAGTCCCTTCTAGGACAAAAAAAAGTTGCTTTTTGGGAACAAGAATCACTTTTGGGGAGAGAAAAGTTGCTTTTTGGGTAGAAAAAGTTCCTTTTTTGAGGGGGGAGTCACTTTTGGGGGAGGATAAGTCACTTCTCGGGGACAAAAGCCACTTTTGAGGGCAGGAAAGTCACATTTTTGGGAACAAGAGACACTTCTAGGAGGAGAAAAGTCACTTTTTTTGGGAGAAAAGTTGCTTTTGGAGGAAAAACATCACTTTTTTGAGGGGAAAGTCAATTTTAGGGGAAGAAAAGTGACTTTTGGAGGATAAAAGTCCCTCTTGGGGGGGAGAAAAGTGACCTTTTTTGAGGGAGAAATTACTTTTGGGGGAGGATAGGTCACTTTTAGGGGACAAAAGTCACTTTTAGGAGGAGAAATCACTCTTGGAGTGCAGCCACTTTTAGGAAAGACCTTGAGTTTCTAGCGCAGAGGAAGCTCTTTAGGGGAGGAGTTTTGGGGAGAAAAGTCACTTTTTTGTGGAGGGAAGAAGCCACTTTTTGGGGAAGCGACCCCTTTTGGGGAAGGAACTGCTTCTGTTCGGGCGCCGAGTCGCATTTTGAAGCTGATTTTTAAGGGGGGAAAGCGGCGGGCGCTGGGCCGCATCCCGACTCCCTCCGCGGCGGTGGGGACCACCCAGCCCGAGGAGATTGAAAAGAAGAAAAAAAAGAGTAAAAACAACCCCAAAAACTCCACCCACGGTTTGTGACGGCTCCGAAAAGCGGCAGGGAAGCCGAGGGCTGCAATCCCGGGGGCTCTCAGCTCACGGCGCCCCAAATTTTGCAGGCAGGGGGAGAAAAGGGCAGGAATTAAGACCCCCCCCACACACACACACACCCAAATTCACCCCTCGGTGTGAAGCAGATCGCAGGGTTCGGCCTCATCTCTTTTTATTCTCCATGAAAGGAAAGGGAAATGTGGCCTGAACCCAACCCCACAACTGGGGACTGCACCCCATGGAGGGGTTTGAGCCACCCCAGGGCAGAAGCAGGACCCCCGCCCTCGGCTAACAAAGGTCAGCCCTGGGTAGAGGGGTCCTCCTGGCCCCTTTTCTCCCAGGATGGACATGGGCGATGGATCCCGGTCATTGAGTGAAGCCCATGGGGTGACAAGATGGAGTTGAAGGGGTCTGCAGCACTCATCGACGGGGGGAAAATGACCCCAAATGTGGAGCTGGCAGCTCGGTGCATGGACAGACAGACGGACAAACGCCCGTTTCCAGCATGAGGTGATGGGAATCACGTCCACGACCTGCACGCCGGCTCACAGGCCCCCAGGATGGACGGACAGACGGACAGACCCCCATCTCCAACACACAAGGTGATGGGAATCGCATCCAAATGCTTCGTGCATGACCTGTGCACCAGCTCACAGCCCCCAGGACGGACAGACGGACACACAGACGCCCATCTCCAGCACAAGAGGTGATGGGAATCACGTCCAAGTGCAAGCCTGCTTCATGCATGACCTGTGTGCCAGCTCATAGGCCCCCAGGATGGACAGACGGACACACAGACGCCCATCTCCAGCACAAGAGGTGATGGGAATCACGTCCAAGTGCAAACCTGCTTCATGCATGACCTGTGTGCCAGCTTATAGGCCCCCAGGACGGACAGATGGACCCACAGACGCCCATCTCCAGCACAAGAGGTGATGGGAATCACATCCAAGTGCTACGTGCATGACCTGTGCACCAGCATGTGGTCCCCCAGGACAGACAGACAGATGGACAAACACCATCTCCAACACATAAAGTGATGGGAATCGTGTCCAATGCTTCCTGCATGACCTATGTGCCAGCTTGCAGTGCCCCAAGACGGACAGACAGGTGGACAGACACCCATCTCTAGCACAAGAAATGATGGGAATCACGTCCAGTGCTTCGTGCATGACCTACATGCCAGCTCACGGTCCCCCAGGATGGATGGACAGACAGACAGACACCATCTCCAACACGTGAAGTGATGGGAATCACATCCAAATGCTT
>NW_010172422.1:0-5216 GCF_000695765.1 Mesitornis unicolor
ATTCTGTGATTCTGTGAGATTCCAAGGGTATCTAAATGTGTTTTGATGTCAGCTGTTCCTGGAGGGTACCACCACATTGATTATTACATGTTTTGAGGGTATAAATGAACAACTAAATTAAAATGTATGCTAAATCATTGCTATAGTTTCCTCCTTATTGCTTATTTACTGCTGTGTGTCCCCTATTGAGAAAGCATATACACTTTGCAGAAAATCTAGAGGAAAGATAGATTCTGAAACTTGAGAACAATCAGTTTTATTCCAGTTTTAATTAATAGAAATTATATATTCCATTGCAAACATTAAAAGGATTCTAAAAATTTATATATAGGGAAGAAGTTTAAGAATGTCTGTTAATTTCTTATCCAGTACTTTTATAAAACCTAGTATTTTGTGATTAAAACCATAGAGCTTGCTTTCCTAGCTCATATTTGTTAATTTTATTGATTTGTGGTTTGTGCTCTGTTATCTGAACTTTTCATTCCTACTAACAATGTCAAACTGCTTTTTTTGCATAAAAACATGAATCCTAAGGAGTTACACTTTCTTTGATACAAATAATGTTCTTTTGTGATAGTTTAATCTAAAGTAAATACAATTTCTGTCTTGCATAGTGATTTCAGATTTTTTCTATGTCGTTGTTGTTGCACTGGTCTTCATCTTTAAACTTTTCAACTTTTAAAACTTCCTTAATTAATAATTTCCATGAATTCTGATGATGTGTTTTGTTGTTCCCCCCTCACCCCAGAAATGGTGTTAACTAACCCATACATTTTTATGCCAAAATACCTGTGACATCTAATTGATGAAGTTTTACATTCATTTATCTGCTCTTTCCAGAACATTTTGATTTCACAATATGTGAAAACATTCTTTTATAAAACATACTGCAACCCTTTTTACCTTTCTTTTCCTTTTTTTCACCCCTTTGTTTTCTAACATTGCAAGTCAATTCATTGTTACGTTCTCTCAGTGGGCTCCCTCTATAACACATTATGAATCCTCTCTACAGGTGCAGTAAATGCCCCTGGGAAGTTTAGATAATATTAAAACGTGCATAATTTGGACACAGGCATTCAAGGTTTTTCACTAAAAAGAAAAAGTCACATAGTAAAGAATAATTGCTTTGGCTTGAGCATCAGAGGTGAAACCAGTTCATGATCCTTTTCCTACTTCCACCACTGGTTTCCTGTATGTTCTTCAGCTAACTGTTTGACTTTTTAATGTCTTTTTTCCCTGACAGTGAGAAAGAGGGAGTCTGTTGTAAACATAAATGGAAATACATATTTCTAAGTGTTAATCAAATGAAAAGAATTATACAATTTCATTATCAGTTGGTTGAGCTCCCAATGTTGAGTAGTAGTGTCAGTGATGTTATTCCAAGTATTTTAGAATAACAGCCTGCAATAATATCTCTTAGACAAGCATTAGTCATATGCAAGCACCATTAATGAATTTTACTTTTACTTGATATCTCATGAAAAATGAATCAATCTCTTTTGGGGGCTGCTTTGTCTGTTCATATGCAAAATAACATTCAAATCAGAATCTCAAGATGTTACTCTTATCAAATACATGCAGACTAATAAGGAACACTGAAATATAAAGATATGGAAACTAGAAGTATAAGTACAGCTTACACATACTGGAATTATCAAGCTTTTGCTCTATATTCATCTGTAATGACATGGATGAGTCAGCTGAATGGCAATATTACTACTTCCACTTCTAGATTGTCTGTTTAAATCTAATCCAAATCACTACTGATCAAAACTCACCATACTTAGTGCTTAAGATCTTGAAGCAGACTTGTTTCTAGCAAATACGTAGTTATGCAATAAATGAAAACTTATCTTTGAATAAGGAAATCTTCAACAAAAAAGTGAAGTCTGGTCTTATTAAACCTATTCAGTGAAGCTCTTTGAAGTATACTGTTCAGCTATTTCTCTCTCTTTTTTTTTTTTACTTCAAGTAACATAGAACACACGTAAGTCTTTCTAATATTCAGCCTATTTCAATATTCCAGTTCACATCTCCTAGTGACAGTCAGGGCTGGAAGAGAAAGTATAGAATTTAGCATTTCTGCTGTCCGTGTTGTAGTTTTCCTTCTTAAAATATAGTATTTGTTTCCTAAAAACATCTTTTCTATATCAATGTTCAATAACAGATTTGCCAGTGAAAATACAAACGTCATTTTAAACTCAGAGAGGACTGTATTCTCTTTTGCACTCATTAACATACTAGTTATTATGAGAATTATACATATATGAAAGAAAAGAAAAGAAAGCCAGGAGAAATTGCTTTCATTATTCACGGAAGTATCTGTGTTGTTACACATGGAACAGATAAGGAATTGAATGGATTAGAAGGTATAATTTTTTTTAAATTATGTAATTTAAGTAAAATAATATTTTCATTTTGTACAAAATACCACTGAACTCTTATATAGGTCACAGTTATACAAGAATAGCTCTGAACTTCTTTGAAAATCTCATTGAAACTCAAAACCTCTCTGAAACTTTCCGTGATGGATCACAAGTTTAAACTTCTACCTTTCTTGCATCACTAGAAATTTGAATATCAAAGGTAAGAAGAACTGCTGTCCTCATTTTATATTGCTGCAATAAAGGATCAGAAATTACCATCTATCTGATAGTGGAATCATGAGAAGAAATCTGTCAATGAAACCATAGGTTGAGAAAGAGAAGAATATAAGAAAATGCATTCACTGACTTGACTTAGATAGCCCCGTGTCATAATCGTAATGAATTTCTTTAATAACAAATGTCAGACAAAAAGTATTGAAGTTGTACACAAAGAACTATTCACTGTTTAGAAGTGCAATTTGCAGAATCTCTTAACTCTGTCAAAGCAAAATCAATTTCCACGGGAACAAATGTATTTCTCATTGAAGGTCAAACGTCAACTTTCTGTTTCCAATTGTTTTGGCTCTAAAGCTCTTTAAAAACCTAAAAAGAAAGCAAAATCCAACAACATGCAATTGCAGGATTTCTTCTCTTATAAGTGAAAAAGAACTATAGAAGAAATATAGAAATTGAGCTCATTGGCTGTAAACGTTAACTTCAGAAAAAAATATTGGTTTAGGCCTCTAAGCCCATCATCGGGAGTATGTGAATGAGACTTGAAGAATACGGAAGACTCTATGTTTAGACAATGTGGCAATATACAGTATATTTTAGTTATTTTATTGGAGTATGCTAAACAATTTTTCCTGATCCAAAAGGTCACATCTTCCAAAAGGTTACTGATGTAGGTAATATAACTGAATTTCTGGCAAAAAAGACTCAAACTCACCCATGTTTAGTTCCAGGTGTGAACTATCTTTGTTGTACACACACTTTTACTTTTGTCAGCATGGGTTAAAGTCAGTATGATCATATGAAAGAGGCCCTAAACTGAGAAATATGTACACAGACGCATCATAGCATCAAAGTCAAGTGCAAGGTTGCATTCCTGAGTCAGGGCAATCCCCAGTATTGATAGAGACTGAGGCATGAATTGACTGAGAACAGCATTGTGGAGAAGGACTTGGAGATACTGGTGGGTGAAAAAAGGCACATGAGGTCGTAGTGTTCAACTGTAGCCCAGAAAGCCAACCATATCCTGGACTGTATAAAAAGAAGCATGGTCAGCAGGTTGAAGGAGGTGATTCTCCCCCTCTACTCTGCCCTGGTGAGGACCTACCTCAAGTATTGCATCCAGCTATGGAGTAGTCAGTACAAGAAAGACATGCTCCTACTAGAGCTGGTCCAGAGGAGGGCCACAAAGACAATCAGGGGGCTGGAGCACTTCATCTATGAAGCCAGGCTGAGACAGATGAAGTTGTTCAGTCTGGAGAAGAGAAGGCTCCAGGGAGACCTTAGTGAGGGCTTTCAGTAAAGGAAGTTTGTGAGAAAAGTAAACAGAGTTTTCACTGAGGCCTTTAATGACAGGACAAGAATTAATGATTTTAACTTAAAAGAGGGTGGATTTAGATTGGACAAAAGGACAAAATTTTTTGCAATGAGGGTGCTGAGGAACTGGAACAGGTTTCCCAGAGAAGTTGTGAATGCTTCATCATTGGAATTGTTTGAAATTTGGTTGAACAAAGCTTTGAATAACCTGATAAATTGAAACGTGTCCCTGCCCATGGCAGGGAGGTAGGACTTGATGATCTTTAACGGTCCCTTCCAACCCAAACCATTCCATGATTCTATGACATCATGCTTTTAGAAACTTTTTTCCAAAATTTTCAAGTTCAGTGTCTGGATTTATGTCTGCTGATTTTGGACAAAGTATGATGATACTCAAACATTTATGATCAGATAATGGCTGCTCAGCATGCTTCTAGGAGCATTATCTCAATTTCTTTGGCAAATTGTGTTCCTCTAAACCTGGATACCTTGATTGCCATTTTGCATTAATTGAACTCTTGATTTTGAAAGGTATCTGTGATAATTATACAGATATTACTCAATTTACTTACTCTGTATGAATTGTTTGGCCCATGTACAAACAATTCCTGAACTTGCCTTTACTGTTATTTAAGAGCCTTCTGTCTACGTAGATTCACTTATATCAGGTCTCAGTTTGACACATTTCTGAATATGGACAAGTAATATAAAAAGATGGCAAAGATTTTGACTGAAAAGTTTTAAGATAATTCTGTGGATATTATGGAACTATTTCAGTTGTTTAATTCTCTGAAACTTTAAACATTAATAGAACCTGCAAATTCAGTAAAAATGAATATTTTCTCAACTCACATGCAATATCAAATTACAGTGCAAATGGCACAGCTCTTACAAGTATTATAATATAGGCTATTCAGACATCAGGGGAACAAAGAGCAGCCTAACTAGGTTTGACAGTGCATATGGTATCAAAGCAGAATAAGCAGAAAATCATGTAAAGTGACACAGGAGATGAATAGTAAATGTAAGCATAGCACGTTTCTCAAACTAAGGAACCGTTTAAGAAATGTATAGAATCAGTAATATATTTGATTAAAAACACTAGTGTTAGAAAGACACTATATCAAAAATACTCTCTTCTTTTTCTTACAGTGCAGCCAGTCTTTCTGTTGTTTCTTGAATAACAAGAGTAAAATAATGAGAGATCTGCAAATTCGTTAAAATGAGATTATTTTTTGGTTAGCTTCCACAAAAATATCAAATGATAGAATTCCACATCTCCAAGTGTCAGTGAAGTATTCC
>NW_010172422.1:5247-14835 GCF_000695765.1 Mesitornis unicolor
CAGAGGTTTCAGAGCAGCTATCTATCAGTTATTCTGTTCTGAGTTTTTCTGCTGTCAACTACAACCATATATGTGATGATTTTTGTAAGAAAGTAAATGGCAACAAAAATTTTTCCTTGGAGATTTTATGAGTCTCTGGATCTGGTTTTTTTTATGTCACTTTCTGAGAAGAGGTAGAAAAAAGAGGATGCAATTTCTTTCTAGAAGTCTATTGACTGTTGTTTCAGTTCCACAGGTCAGTGCAACAAAGGAATATGCTCAAGACTCATCTCATTATTTTAGCTGAAACACTGAGTGGAGACAGTTTTTGTAACTCAGGGGTCTGACTCCAGCACAGGTCTGATTGCCTTAATGGATTTTTAAGCAAATATGAGGGCACTGATCTCTTCACAGGATGTGGTCAGTGTAACCATCTGTTCTGGGACCAGCTCATCATCTTCAGCATTAGAAAATAAAGAAGGTTCATGTCTCCTTGGGCTACCCGTGGCCACATGTTTTCCTTCTTTTGAATGAAATTTGATCTTTGTTTTTCAATTCAGCAGAAGTCCAGAGTTGTAATGTAGCTCAGTCTCATTCCCAACTGAAGATTTCTAATGCACCCTTTTTCAGCCTCTGTGGAATGATTTGCCTGCAGATGTACAAAAAATCACATTACCTTCTCATAGTATATTTGCATCTTTATGTCCATAGCACATCACTTTATGCAAAATCACTCTGTGGCTGGGACTGGTGCCTACCGTAATGCCCAGTGCACTAAACATCCTCTATGAGGATATTAAAATTTCTCAAATGGCTTTAATTATTTTTGTTTAAATTATTTGAGATGAATAGTTAGATGGGACATGAAATTCTGCATTTACAGAGTGGGCAACAAGTTTAGAGTTTCTCCTTCTTCCTTTTTCTTTCTGTTTTAGTACCTACTATTTTTTGACGCTGCTCTGTCTCATACCAGATTTTTACTACAGGAGAAACATGGTGCCTTTGATCTTACACACCACACTTAAGGTGTGCTAGAGGTCTTCTGGATGTTTGAGGTAAATAAAAACCATTTCAGGATTGTTAATCAACACATAAATTAGGGTCATAGATCAAAGTTTGATGTGAATCCTAGGGAAGGATCATCTCCTTTCTCATTCCTTGGCTACACAACATAGAAGCTGAGTAAAATCTGCTGTGATATATTGGAATCCGTATAATTTTAAACAGGGACGTTACTTTACCTACACTTTTATTAACTCACTTCCCCAGTGTAAATCAAACATAAAGCAGCTAAATAGTATCTCTAGCACCTAGTTAACTAGCCTTTCACTTACTTCCTATTTTCTTGCTTTCTTTCCTCTTCAGTTTTCCAGTAGAAGTGATTAAAAGCACAAAGAGAAGACAAGAATCTGTTTCCCACTATAAGACAATAAAATTTGGAACTTCTGCACAAGAATTTGAAAGTTTTTAGTCTCTACTCTGAAGATTTTACTTTTTATTGCTTTGTAGGTTACAAGTTTGGTGTCATATATCAGAGATTTTGAGGTACAAATGTGTAGGAAGTCTCAGAAAATATTGTCAACCACACATTAGTGCTGGCATTGTGTCACCTCTTCACTCTGTACAGTAAGCCACATCAAGTTGAGTTTTTCAGTAAAGGAGTGGTTTTCTCCTGAAAAAAAGCACACGGGAATAATTTCTAAACTTCCTCAAGTCTTCCATACCATATGACAAGTATTTCACAATACTCTTTTTGATGCTTTGCTTTGGGCTGTTTTTTTTGAAAACACATTGTGGGAGAGGAGTAGCATTTGTGAGCTTGTTCTCTCTCTTTGCACATTGCTGTTACATATGATAGCCTACCAAATTGTCCAAATTCAGATTTTGATCTGATTGTAAAGTAAATTCTCTCTTTCTATTTGATCAATTCATCAAAATGCCTTTTTTTTGGCTTGCTGTTATTCAGTCCTTGACTACAATTCTTTGCTTCTTAAAACTCATATCTAAATTCCTCTTAAAATTGCTACTGTTGCCTCCAAAGAATAAAAGAGGTTTTAAATATTGATTTTTCTCATTATGAGAAGCCTGTGAAACAGAATCTGTCTCTTTTATTAAGGTTTATTACCTATATACTAGTCCTTGACCTAGGTAATCAAATAGCAATCATAAAGGCAATCTTCCCAAATTCCAGATATTTATTGAATGCTGGCTCTTACTACATTGCTATGTGGCATAGGTTTTCTTGCTGATGGCAGAACAAGCACCAATGACATACCATTTGAGAGACTGTATGTTCTTGAACATTAAGATGATAAAAATATGATAGATCATTGCTGCTTTCATTATTTTGTGTTTATTTAGCTAGCAGTGTATTATCTGATATCAGACCCATGTAATCTGCTGTTACATACACAAACTAGTGAAAAACAGTGCTGTTTCAAATGAAAACATGTCCCTTCCCTTATTTGATTTATTTCATTTTATCCAGGATAATCTGAGAAGAAAAGTGTTAAGATGCACATTAGATAATTAAACAACAAAACCCACATAATGATCTTTTAATATCTCTGAAATAAATCTTTCTTCCTTTAAATAAGGAAGTACACTAAAGAAGCAATATATGGACTCTTTATAAAAAGATGGTGTCTTCTGGGTATTCTTTGACAGTCATGAGAAAAGATCTGCCGAATTTCATTCAACTGCATTATTTATAAGTATATATATAACAGGTGAGGTTCTGTGTTCAGTTCTGGGCCCCTCACTATGAGAAAGATGTTGAGATTCTAGAGCGTGTTCAGAGAAGAGCCACAAGGATGGTGAGGGGTCTGGAGAACAAGCCTTATGAGGAGCGGCTGAGGGAACTAGGGTTGTTTAGCCTGGAGAAGAGAAGGCTGAGGGGAGACCTCATCACCACCTACAACTACCTCAAGGGAGGTTGTAGAGAGGTGGGTGCTGGTCTCTTCTCCCAGGTGATGGAGGATAGAACAAGGGGAAATGGCACCAAGGTGTGCCAAGGGAGGTTCAGGTTAGAGATAAGGAGGAAGTTCTTTACTGAGAGGGTTGTCAGAAGCTGGAACAGGCTGCCCAGGGAGGTGGTGGAGTCACCATCCCTGGATGTATTTAAAGAGTGGGTAGACGAGGTACTTAAGGATATGGTTTAGTGGGTAGACAGGAACGGTTGGACATGATGATCTCAGAGGTCTTTTCCAACTGAGCGATTCTGTGATTCTGTGATTCTGTAATTCATAGTCTGATTGATGAACAAACATCCATAATGAAAAGTGATTGGAAAGGAAAACAAATTCAAGAAAACAGAGTTGATATGGAACATCTTCTGAAAGAAAGAAAAAGATTTTTGCTTAAATACTATGTGTTAGATTTTTCTTCACGTTGCTAAAATTTTCTCCTTTATTTCACCATATTTTGAGGGAGAAGAGGAACAGGAACATAAAATGTTTTGTTATTAACATAATGAAATAAAATTTATAATTATCTTGCTGGTTTTTGTAGTGCTTATCTTAAAATTAAAACTGAATTTCTGAAAGTGAGTTTCATTTTATCATCACATTGTTAGCTCATTTATTTTCTTGATAAAACACTTTTTACCAGTTCAGCTAACAGGGAAATGCAGAATATCCTGACTTAAAGGAAATATGGACCAAATTCAGAATTCAGGTATATTTATCAAAGCACAACTGATATGAGTCAAACAGAATAAGACAATTTATGGAAGGGCTCTGATTCATTAATGCTAAATTTGGGGATAAGACTTTCTCTTTTTGGAAGTATCGAGACTTCCTCTGTGTAGAACTGAACGAAAGACTGGAATAATTTCCTTGGGGTTGTCCTACCTAAATGTCACAGACGTTCATTTTATGGACTACCATGAAACTAGGAACAAGAAGGCACACGTGTGTGCCCTTTCAGCTGTTACATGGAGGTGACTAATTCAACCTATAAGAAGCAAGTTCATCCAACTCTAATGCTGAATCTGCCTCTAATTCAAGCAAGACAGAGCTCATATGAGAGCATATAGCTTCTTAGCAGATGATATAAAGGAAACAAATTGCTTTATCATTAAAATAGAACTACAAAATTATATTGCCAAACTATCATATTAAAATGGATGTTTATGACAAGCTTGTAATACAATACATCCACAGTCTTGTATCATGTGAACATTAAGGTTAAAAACTCAGTTACCCAGAATTAAAGGAAGACCAACTTCTTGGCTGCCTCTGTAGGTTAAATACATTCTTTTCTGTGTACACCATGAAACATCCTGTATTTTCCAAAGAGCTATATCTCATTTGGCAAATAAACAGTTTTTAATTATTTGCTTTCATCAGTGTAATAGCTTAAGGTCTTATTTACTATCCACATTTTGAAACCTACACTGAGTTCAAAAATATATATTAATCTCCTGTTTCACTTCTTTTCAGCACTGTGTCATGCTGAAAAGAGAGTTCTACTGGGCTTACATTGTAACAGTAAATTGTACAAACCTCATCCGGCATGTCTTATGCTGACTGCTCAGAAAATATTGAATGTGTGTCTTTATCAAGGAGAAAAAAAAGATATTAACTAATGGTATGCTTCCCACAGAAGTCATTAATAATTTTCAGATTGGTAGCTTCATCACACAGCAGTCTATATTATTTCTGTTAAAAGAATTACTAGCAGCAGTACATTTGGATGATTCTAATTATGTTTTAGAGAGAAATGTATTTATTTTGCCATTCAGACCAATTTGTTTGTTGACAGCAGTGGAATATAGATCTTCAAGATTGCTGTCCATATATATGAGAATCCTAAAGATTTATTTTTGAGGTTCAGGTTACCCTATGTCCTTTTCTCCTGATTTTTAAGGTCCATTTCTTGCCTTTTTTCCACTGGTTAATATTTGGTAAAAACATAAACAACTTAAACCAATGTATTATAATGAGAACTGCTAGAAAGTTTTAATTATAGCTACCATGCTACTCATAATATGTCAGCAGACCATGTGAAAAGCCAGTGCACGTCCATATATGTCTTAATCAAATACTATGGACCAGTTTCTTCGCTTATTATTTTGAGTACAAATTGTATTGCACTGTATCTGCTGGGGTTTTCAGTTTGTTGTCTTTAAGCCATGTCTTGGCCTGGGATCTCAAGGGATGGAAGCAGATGGTTAACAATGCAGAGCAATCACAATTTATTAGCCTGGAGGATGTCTAATTCAAACAGAAGTATCCTGTCACAATTAGCTAGGACCTAAAAATCCCAACAGACCTTTCTCTCAGATGAACTTAGATGTAAGCAGTGGGACTTCTTAAGGGGCCTGAAATCAGTATGGAAATTCATCTGAAAGTAGGTTGGTAGAAGGAATTTTAGGAAGCAGAAATTTGCAAAGCAATCCCTCTTTGAAATGGAATTAACATAGGAAAGATTGCACTACCTGCACTGCTGCAGGAGAATCGGAAGAACTCTGAAAAGCCTGTTAAAATCCTGATAGGTTTTTATCCCCAGGGACATACTTATAAACTTTGTTTTCTGGCTTTTAATAGTCTGTTAATAAAGTGATGGTCTTGAAAGTCATCTGTGACTCTTTATGATTCTTTGTTATGAGAAAACAAGAGGGAAGGAAGATGAAGAAAGAGGTCCTATATAAGGCTTCTAGTGAAAGGCTTTGCTTCCTTAATATGTTCCCAGAAGCCCAGAATCAGAGAAAGTGCCCATATCCAGCAGCTGTGCTAGAGTTTAGCAAGTTTGTACAAGTTGGCAGAAATACATGTTTTCTTGGTGGTAGCTATTGTTCTTGCCCTATATCCCATGCTTTCTTTTTCTGAGATTGTTTTACCATGGTTACAGTGGAAAGAAAAAAAACTTATTCTGAAGATTAAGCCCCAGAACATCAGTTAGTTTTTAAGAGAATCATGACAGTACTTTCACACTGTTAATGACTGAAAAACAAAAAGAGCTCTTTTCAGCTAGATGTGCCACCAGATCTGAAAATCTTGTCAACATGAACACAACATGTCAACATGAAAGCACTATCAGCACACATAGTATTAAACAGATACTGTTGTTACCTTGCATTTCTCTGTAATATTGCAAGCACATTTGGAACTGGTAGAATGATGAGACATCAAAGTACCCCTCAAACTTTCATAGATCTCATTGACACATGGCATGGACCTCACAGGATATTGTATGAGAGTGGAATCCAACCCACCTGATGAAGGAATAAGTTAATTTCCACTATGAATGAACAATGCTTTTTGATTGACAAACTTACATAAGCTCATGCTAGTTACTGGGATTAAGGCAAGGAAAATCTCTTACTGGGATACTTTTTCAGATGGCTGAGGAAACTCAGACTGTATTGTCCACAGGGAAACAGAGATTCAAGACATCCAAAAACCTCCTCATAATGCTTTTCTCAACTATTTTCACTGCACGTGTGTAGGAATATTTTTGTGAATGTTAAACAAATGTTGTTAAAATATTCTGACTTTTCTGGGACTAGTACCAACGTGTCTTTTACCCAAATATAAGCTAATCTTGTACTGTGTTTCAGAGGAATTCTTCATTGTAAAACTAATTGATGAAAAGTGTTACAGTGACAACCTTGTAGAATAAGAGATATTCATCAAACCAAGGAGCCTGCATAGGTAACCAAACTCCTAGCTAAATTCCTAGCATATTATAATGTTGTCTTTTTAAGTAAGGTTAGCAGTGATGAGGTCTTTCTAGAAATTAAAACAGCCCAACTGAATCTAGTTTTAGTAAGACATGTTTCCAATAAAATTACAGGAAGAAAGCAGCACAGAAAGCATGACTGTTGGTAGATCTGGTGCCTTTGCTGAGACTCCCCTGACTGTTAGCAGATTTCAAAAAAGAAAAGCTGATGAAATGCTAGACAACCTGGTGAAGTGAGCAGCGCTGCTATTCAGGCTCATACTTTCCTGATATCTTCCAATTGCTGGAGACAGGTGTTCCCTACCAGAATTCATTCTATGTATTTATAACCCAGTGCTCTGGCTGATAGGCAAAGATGGGGAAGATGAGCAAAACAGTGTTTAGTCCTTCAAAGCCTGGTAAAGGAATTGAAGGAGACCACTTCTGGCTGTAAGAGGTGATACTTCAGTTTAATCCAAGTTAAATCTTACCGTATATGAAGAAATACTTCACTGAAACGGCAATTGCTGCCTGACCTCATTGTGTGTCATTCCACTAACTGAATTTTATCCATGCTAGAATGTGAAAGTCTAAATATTTACATGAAAGTAAAGAATTTGTGAAGAAGGCACAGAGATGAGTGTCCTATTTCATTAAGTCATGATAAAAGATGAAGGAGAAAAGTTACTAGTGATTTGAATATACCTGGTAAAGACAGTTCGATGAAATACAGTATCACTTATTGAGGAACAACATTTCATGATTAAAAACTCTCATATACTTGTATATTAATATGCTAACACATATTTAATATCTTTGATGAGGAGCAGTTTGTATCTTTGTTTACACCTAATTTTTACAGTGATTCCATAAGGAATGTGAAGTAATTAGTATTCATTAATTCTTGTTGATAACTGACCCAACTCTCATGAAGATAGGGAAAAAAAATCTGTTTATTTCCATAGGACATAAATCTGGCTGTACATTAGTAACTAGTCTTTCATACTCATTTCCAATCTGCTTGTCGAAATAGTTAAGGAACAAAATATTACAGAAAATACTGTAACATCTGTAATAACACATTATTATTGCTGTTAATTATTGATATAGCAATACTAAGGTAGTATGAAAATATGCAGTACTATATTTTTTAAAAGTAAAACACTTGCTACATTTTTATTTCTTTTGCATTTAAGAAATTTTTACATGGAGCAGGAAATTCTTTTGCTTGATGGTGTACACAGATTTAAAAGATGTCCCTTTTTATGGGAAATCTGAAAGAATAGTCGAAGTTTTTTTAATTCATTACAAAATAAGAAGAAGTTTAAAGTAATACAAAATTAACTTTTAAAGATATAATAGGAAGGAATAACAGGAGAAAAGATTAAACAAGAGAAACAAAGGAAAAGTATATTATGAGACTACTTAATAAACAGTGGCTCTGTTCACACTACTGTTTTTAATGGGAGAGAAAGACAGAGGAATCTTTAGTATGATTTTAGGGCCAGATTCTGCAGCCTTTGTTCCTGAAGACAGAAATAGAAAAGTCATGAACTAGCAGAGAAAGTAGAGAAGATATAACTTATTGTTAAAGGTAACACAAATATAAAAGGGCAATAAGCTACCATGAAGTCTATGGATCACAGTGCAGAACCAAAGGTTATCCTAAGGGTGGGACCCTTAAGACAAAGATCACAGGAATGACAATTCTAAATATGACTGAATTTCTTAAGAATAATGACCAGTAGTAAAGCAAACTGTCAAGATATTCTGAAAAGAAGAATGGAAATCTCACCAGCTTTATAATTCTGGAAATGTGAGGTCAAGTACAGAAAAGGTAAACAGTTCTTCATCCAATAACTTCAAGTAAAGCATGAAAGTAAAAGACAAGGTAGGCAGAAGTAAGCCTTAATCCTGACAATAGCTGGCTCTGAAGCTCTTGATGTTTTTTAAACAGTTTTCAGTTAACTCAGGCAGGGGAGATTAACCATGAACCTCTCTTTACAAAAATGTGAAATATGGCATCCAATGTAAAATGATGAAGAATAATTTTAAAAATGTATATTACAGAAAATGAAAGAACCAGACATGCTTCTGATTGACCTAAGCCCTTCAATATTTGGATATAAGAGATCTATTGTGACAGAAATAATGATTAAAATAAATCCTGCAAATTACCAATAAATTGAGACTTAATATTTAACAAATAGAATTTGACAAGCAAAGGCACATCATACTGGAGTGTGTTCAGGATGGGCAGTGCTTAGAGTATCTTGCCAGAGTGAAGAGTCTAATATGTATTAAAGGAAGATGCATTGAATAGAAAGGTATGTCAGGACCTGTCCCAGAGTACACAAAAAACAACAGAACATGCGGCATATGTTAACAAGTGTGAAGAGAAAATCTCGTGTTTGGAAAAAGGATGCAAGAATTATGCTGCCCTGCATCACTTCATAGACACTGGCAGTAACACATTGCAATATCACCACTATCTTTGAAGATTCTTCATAAAACTCATTGAAAATCATTACAGTTAGATATTAATTGATTCTCAGTCTGAAGGAAAAAAACCCCTCCTTTTTATTTCTGTTTCTACTTCACAGAGTCACAGAATTACAGAATGGTTGATGTTGGAAGAGACCTCTGGAGGTCATCTGATCTAATGCCACCTGCTCAAGCAGGGCCACCTAGAGACAGTTACTCTGGACTGTGTTCAAACAGCTTTTGAATTATCTCCACTGATGGAGAGTCCACAGCCTTCCTGCGCAACTCAGTGAGTGCTCAGTCACACTCACACTCAAAAACTATTACCTGATGTTCAGACAGAATCTCCTCTTTTTTCCGTTTGCACCCATTGTCATGTCACTGAGTACAACTGAAAAGAGCCTGGCTCCATCCTCCTTGCAACCTCCCTTAAGATACTTGTAAACATTGATGAAATACCCT
>NW_010172422.1:14866-21287 GCF_000695765.1 Mesitornis unicolor
CAGGCTGAACAGTCCTAGCTTTCTTAGACTTTCCTTATAGGAGAGGTGCTCCAGTTCCTTCATAATTTTTGTGGCCCTTTGTTGGACTGTCTCCAGTATGTCCATGCCTCTTGTACTGAGAGGCCCAGAACTGGACACAGTACACTAGATGTGGCCTCATTAGCACTGAGTAGAGGAGAAGAATCACCTTCCTCAACATGACGATAATCCTTTGCCTAATGAAGCCCAGCCTACCATGATCCTTCTTTGCCTCAAGGGCCCATTTCTGGCTCATGTTCAACTTCGTGCCTACCAGGTCCTTTTCTGTCAAGCTGCTTTCCATATGAGTAGCCCTCAGCATGTACTGATGCCTCGAGTTGTTCTTCCCCAGGTGCAGAACTTCTTACTTCCCCTTGTTGAAATTCATGAGATTCCTTCATGAGGTCCATTTCTTCTGCCTGTCAAGGTTCCTCTGGATGACAACACTGCATTCTGACATATCAGCCATTCCTCTCAGTTAAGTGTCAGCAGCAAACCTACTTAAGTTACACTCTGACCCGTCATCTAGATCACTGAGGAAGATGTTGAACAGGATTGGACTCAGTACTGGCCTCTGGGCTAGTATCACCTCATCAAGCCCATAAATCAACAACTTGTCTATGAGGATCTTGTGAGAGACAATCTCAAAAACATTACTGAAGTTTATGTAGACAATATCCTCTCTTCTCCCCTCATCTACCAGACTAGTCATCACATCATGGAAGTTTATCAAGTTTGTTAAGCATGACTTCCTTTTCGTAAATCCATGTTGATTAGTTCTGATAATTTATTGTACCTAATGTGCCTGGAAATAGTTTCCAGTATTAGCTACTCTGACACCTTCCCAGGGATCAAGATGAAGTTGATTGTCCTACAGTTCCCCTGGTCCTCTTTCTTGCCCCTCTTGGAGACAGGAGCAACATTTGCTTTCCTTCAGTCTTCAGGCATTTCTCCCAGGTGCCATCATCAGTCAAAGATAATCAATAGTGGCCTCACACAATATCTGCCAGCTCCGTCAGCTTTTGTCAGTGGATTCCACCAGGGCGATGAACTTAGGCATGTTCAGTTTGCTTAATTATTCTCTGATCTGATCCTGAAGTAAATACTGCCTGCTCCAGACCTTCCCTGTGGTCTGTGGGGTCTGAGATTCCTGAAGGCTGACCTTCATACTTGACACGAGTATAAATTTGGAGAGAAATGTTTGGAGAACAGCCCTGCAGGAAGGGATCCAGGGATGCAGGTTGACAGTGTTGAATCGACAAGGGAAACTGCATCCTGAGGTGCATCAAACACAGCATAACCAGTCAGTCAAAAAAGGTGATTATTCTGCTCTATTTAACATTGGTGCAGCCTCATCTTGAGTACTGTGTGCAGTTCTGGGCCCCATCATTTAAGAAGGTCCTTGAATCTGTCCAATGGAGGGCAACAAATCTAGTGAAAGGTCTGGAAGGAATGTCCTATGAGAAGCAGCTGAGGTCTCTGTGTTTGTCTAGTTTGGTTTGCTCCCTACAGTTTCCTGAGGAGGGGAAGTGGAGAAGGAGGTGCTGATCTTTTCTTCCTGGTTCCAGTGATAGGACATGTGGGAATGGTTCAAAGCTGCCTCAGCTACCCAGAGGGTGTTCAAACACTGGAACGAGCTTCCTAGAAAAGTGGTCAATGTCGCATGCCAGTCAGTGTTTCAGAGGCATTTGGACACTGCCCTTGATAACATGCTTGAAGTGGTCAGGTGGTTGGACTAGATGATCATTGTAGGTTCCTTCCAACTCAACTATTCTATGCAATTTGTTCCGTTCCATTCCATTCTGTTCTATTCTGAAGACTCTGGTGAAGAAATAATTCAGTACCACAGTTATGTTCTGTCTAATCAGTATTGTTGAGCCTTGAGTCTACATTATCCCTAGTGTTACCTTTGTCCCCTATGTACTTATAGAAGCCCTTCTTGTTTTCTTGAACATCCCTAGTCAGATTTAATTCCATGTGGGTTTTAGCTTTCCTAACTTTATCCTGGATTCTTGAACAATGTCTCTGTATTCCTCACACATTACCCATCCCTGCTTCCATCCTCTGTGTGTTTTCATTCAGTGTTTGAATTTTGCCAGTTGCTCTTTATCCACCCATGCAGGCCCCCTGGCATTTTTATGTGACTTCATGTTGATTGGAATGGAACTGTTTTGAGCTTGGAGAAGGGGATCTTTGATTATTTATCAGCTTTCATGGGGCCCTCTTCCCTCTAGGTCCTTATCCAACAGGACTTTTCTGAGCAGATCTTTGAAAAAGCTAAAGTTTTCTTTCCTGAAGTTGAGGGTGATGATCTTGCTTCCCTCCTGTCCTTGTCCTTAGTTACCCTGAACTCCACCATCTCATGGTCACTATAGTCAAAGATGTCTTTGATCTTCACATTCCAAATGAACTACTTGTTCTTGGTGAGTGTGAGGACCAGTAAAGCACATGTCCTCATCAAGTTCTATATCACCTGGAGGAAGAAGTTTTCATCAATGCATTCCAGGAATGTCCTGGATTGTTTATGTATTTCTGTACCATCCACATAACTTAGAACTTAGTTTTAGGTTGGGCAAAGCTATGCAGACCAATGTAAAGCTACAGACAAAGATATTCATGCTGAAAGAAGAATTAAGAAACAATATATGCATGTAACTCTAAGTTTACTGTAGTGAATTACTGTTACTAAACACTTAAGTAAATAAATGAGTGAACAACTCATAAGAATTTTGCTGGTATTGTTTTCATAGATACGCTACGAACTCCCATGAGGGAGTGAAAAATCTAAGGCAAAGACGAGCAATATCCTATATATACTTCTGAAGATCAGCTTCTCTGTCAAAGTTTCTGAGGCCAGAGACTGTGGAGGCAAGCAATAGTGAAAGAAGTCTCATTGACAGCATAAAAAAATTTGAGCAAAATATAGTTACTAACAGCAGTTGGGAAAGTATGTTCTAGTAGGACTTTGACTACCCACAGCTACACGGTTAGTGATGCCTATCAGGTCTATTTTCACTAGACATATAATACGTACCACAGCAACTTCAGCAGTGACTTGCAGTTTAACAGCAATTCAGTTGAAAAGTTTGCTATGACAAGTCATCCCACGATACCCAGTCTAAATTTTTGCTGGAAAATTTTGACAAAATAGCACAGAGAGGGATCTGTGCAATGAAATCTACTTGCAGAAGTCAACATTTTCGTTTCTGTGGTAGTCAAGGGAAAGAAAAAAGTTATAGGACATGATTCATCTTATTCTTAAGTAGATATCTAAATAGGTCAGATGAATCATTCTCTAAAAGAGCCTTTTCTCTCCGATGACTATAAAGGGAATCCAATGTGACTAATTCAGATTTAGACAACTAAACTATAGATGTCTACAGTTAGCTGCAGTGAATCCTACACAGAATGGCTTGTACCTTCCCAGTGTAGAAAAAAAACTGAGGAGTCACTCTCATAGCTGGCACAGTTGTGATGCACAAAATCACTGACAAAATGTGATTTGTCCAAGCTGACATTCTGTTCATCAGGAAGCTGAAAAAATAATTGAGTAGCAGAAACAGTAGATTTACTTTAGAATTTGCAAATACATAAAGTTAAACAATACTCAAAGTATGATTGGGGATTCCCAAGAAGTGTTTTAGTTTCCCAGAAATTATACTGTTATAGGACTGCTGCATACAGTGAAGCAGCAATTATATCTGGACTAAATAAAGTACAGAAAATTGTAACTAAAATGCCACATTTATCAAGTGGCCACCTTACAAAATGAGCCAGTAAGAGATGCGAGTGTTCAGCTTTACAGGAGAATGCTGAAGAGCAATGTGATGGAGATCTACAAATTTGTGCTAGACTATTTGTTAATCAAATATCACAACTCAGGTTCAGCCATTTCTTTTCATAGTATGTAGTAAACCTCTGTAATTTGGTACTGTAGACTGCTGCAAAGGCAAACTTTATAACCAGTTGCAAAAGGGATTAGATAAATTCAATGGAAGACAGGGCAATAAATAGGATGTTAAAGGGACTATGCAGGGATCTACCCTCTAAAACTTTCAAAACTACTATAGATGCTGTGGAATGCAATGAGAAACAGATTGAAAGCACAACTAGGAACAAGTGCTTTTCCTGCCTGTCTCCTTCTTCTGCTATTGCCAGAGGCTTCAAGAATCCAGGGCTTGATTGCCTACTGGTCCAGCCTGGTGAGGCACTCCTTATGTTCTTACAGATATAAAACCTTCCAACAACTCCGATCATTTCAATCCTGGTAGGAAGTGGTCAAGTCACCATCCCTGGGGGTATTTAAAAGACAGGTAGATGAGGTGCTTAGAGATATGGTTTATTAGTGGACAGGTTGTGGTTGAACTTGGTGATCTTAAAGGTCTTTTTCAACCAGATGATTCTATTATTCTATGATACAAAAAACCCTATACAATTAGGTAGATGTTATTGTACATGTCTGCTGTAGTTCAAGCTATTACACTTTTTTTATTATTTTACAAATGAACTAGGATAAGACAGGAAATGGTAACAGTGGAAAAAGAAAAATACAAAAAGAGTTCACAATTAAGTGGTGAATTCTAGTGGGAAAATCTGGCTTATTTCTGTGTTGCTTTGCCCTTCAACTCATCTGTTGACTCTACATTAGCATTCAGAGAGCAGTATTGCCGTTCCTGGTGATTCACTGAGGTATTATGAATATGCAAAATATCAGGAGCTTTTTATGTCTATGGTTTGTCTTTCTTAGATGTTCGAAGGAATAATTGAAGTCAATCAGTTCCTGATAACTTGCATATGGATGAATTCCATTATGGAAGAATAAAAATGGTTTAATAATTCTCCTCACAACACACTAAAAGGTTGATTTCAATCAGGTTTCTAAAAACAATACCTCTGGTTCATTTTTTCCCCCTAGTAACACTGACTGATTTACAGGTTAGTATGTCATGCTATTTTTGTTTCTCAAGTAATTAAAGGCAACATATTAAAGGATCATCTATTCAGTGAAGTATTTGCTAAGTTGTTATTTTTGCTATCTTCTTTTTAATAATTTCTGTCCTTCTGAATAAAGCACAAATGTATTTTTATAATCAATCCTTAAAATTCACTGCCATTTTAATTTTATTTATTTATTAAAATAAATCAATCAAAGTCAGGTGAGAATTACAGTGTCTGACCTAGGATAAATCTTTTTTTCTTTTTCTTTTCTTTTAATAATAATAGCGAATAATATTGTTCTTTAATGTACACCAAAGAAGATTTGTATAATATAAAAAATGAGAGGTTTCCAGGGTAATATTATAGGTTGTGTTGCTGATTCATCAACAATATTTATAAAGAGAGAAACTGATGATAAATAAAATAGACATTGACAGAAAGGTTCTAGACTATTTTAAATGTCAGTAGCAGGGTCAGGTAATTATGACTAATGATATAACTGTTATGATTAATAAATAATTTATAATATGGTCAAGACTATTGAAATTTGATACTTGATAATTCTGGCATATTGTATCTTGCTTTGGGATCTATTGGTTCAAGTAATAATTTTAATTTACTTCTCAAAGTATGTCAAAAACCCTGAGAGCTACAAGCAAGCAGGACATGAAGTATATAAACTTGTGTGACAGAAATATGACTAATCAATATCAGTTCTCCTAATGATGGCCTAATGCCTGTTTATTTGTAGAAGAAAAGACAAATTTTTACAAAACCTCTGCAATGTGTTGAGTGAAAAGAATGTTAATTTACATGACTATCTGCTCTAATTCTAACATAAAGATAGTGAAGCAAAGTTTGTGTGAAGAAATATCAGCAAATAAAAAAAATCTTATTTGTAAATAAGAAAATAAATATTGTCTTTACTTCTAAAATTAATTAAACAGCAACCAGTTATTAGTATTTGAAGGATGATGCGCTTGTTTTATGAGAGGCTTCTTGTTTTTCACTGGTTATTTGGCATAAGGACTATAAAAAACAGCCACCCATTATGGTATTATCGGAAAGTACTATCAAGTCAGACCTAAGGCGTGCAAGCAAGGGACAACAGCCATTCATTCACTGAAGCAGGAGTGATTTATAATGGACCACTTAAGAAGTGCTGTCTCACCAGGGACATCAGGTTGTTGTTTTTTTTTCCTGTCTTTGAGGATACTGCTTGCAGCTTCACTTTTTGGTATTTGAAACAGATTCCTGACCTTAATTGTCTCTATTCTCAGGTGAGGTTTTGCTATGTGCCTTCCTCTGCTAAAGGTAAAGTATTGTAGTCACAGAATCACAGAATCACAGAATCTTAGGAGTTGGAAGGGACCTCAAAAGATCATCTAGTAAAACCTCCCTGCCAGAGCAAGATCACCTAGACTAGGTCACACAGGAATGCATCCAGGTGGGTTTTGAATGTCTC
>NW_010172422.1:21511-50181 GCF_000695765.1 Mesitornis unicolor
AATGAGGTCACCCCTCAGCCTCCTCTTCTCCAAGATAAAGAGACCCAGCTCTTTCAGCCACCCTCATAAAGGAGATGCTCCACTCCTCACAGAGTAGAGGGGAAGGAAAACCTCTCTCAAACTACTAACGCCACCCCTTCTAATACACCCCAGGATGCCATTGGCTTTCTTAGCCACAAGGGCACACTGCTGGCTCATGGTCATCCTGCTGTCCACCAACACCACCAGGTCCTTTTCTGCCTGGCAGTTTTCCAGCCACTTATCCCCAAGCCTGTAGCGCTGCATAGGGTTATTGAGACCAAAGTGCAGGACCCGGCACTTGGCCTTGTTGAACCTCATACAGTTGGCCTCAGCCCATGGATTCAGTCTATCCAGGTCCCTCTGCAGAGCCTTCCTACCCTCTGGCAGATCAACACTCCCTCCCAACTTAGTGTCATCTGCAAACTTGCTGAGGGAGCACTCAATCCCCTCATCCAGATCATTGATAAAGATGTTAAACAGGACTGGCCCCAAAACGGAGCCCTGGAGAACACCGCTTGTGACTGGTCGCCAACTGGATTTAGTTCACCACAACTCTCTGTGCTCGGCTAGTTTTTAACCCAGCAAAGCATATGCCCCTGGAACTTGTCTGTGTAAGTTAACAGCAATTCTGTCCAGAGTAAACTTCTTCACCCACTCTCTTGTAAAAAAAAAAACCCACCAAACAAAAACAAACAAACAAAAAAAGGCAATAAATTTAAAGGGACAGTAAAATATTACAAAATCTGTTTGAGAACTTGTATCTTTCACTGATACAGAAATCATATCATTAGATAGATTTGCCATAGTTGCCTAAAACCATGCTGGGTGTGTGCACTGGTTGACATATAATTTGGAAACTAAACACTCACAGTCCTGTTTAGTGCTTGCAAGGAAAATTGGCTGGGTGGCTTCAGTTTGAGAAACGTAAGCTAAGGGATCCTGGAAAGATACTTTGTAAATAACATGCTATAAATACTCAATAAACAACAAGACTCTTGTGCTGTTTTCTTGTTAACAGAACAGATATTTCTGAGGATCTGTGTTCTTAGTAATGTCATCCCTACTGTCCCTATCCAAATCAATCTGTTTTCTCATCTAGTGTTTATATGTATAGTTTCCCTGCATATATGTATTCAAATATAGGAAGCTAAAAAATCTTAAGAATATTTTAAGGAAAACAAAATGTTGTTCAAATCCAGTCCTTACAGAAAACTCAGAAGAACAGTTATGTAGGAAGTGTGACAGATGTCAGTTCAAAAGACTACTGTTAGTTATTATTACTACTTTGTAACCATTTTATGATGACACCAAGGGGAAGAAAACAAGGTAAAGCAACATTCCTTTAGGAGGTAGAAGTGACAGAGGAGTATTTCAGGTGGGAAAATGCAACATGTTACACACTTAATGGTAGTTCCATGTGCAGCCACCTTCTTTCTGATTGTAGTAATGTAACTGGTACTGTCCCAATCAAAAGTATATAAGAAGAAAATAGCTTCATATGCTGCAAGTTTTATCCTGATTAAGTATACAAGGATAATGTTCTCATATTTCTATGTTTTGCTTGTAAAAATATCTTTTCATTCTGTGACAGGTGGAGAAATACTTAAGCAGGTTTTGTGGGTTCAGTGAGGTCTTTTTTCTTTGATCTGCTTTCTTTTTTTCTTGAAGTGTTTTCTGTTAGTGCTAAAGTAACATATTTTAGTTCTTTTTTTCTTATGAACAGATTTAAAAGAAATGATAATGATTGATGTTTCTGGTGTTGCATAAACCTATACAGTCTTTTTTAATATGAAGAATGTAAATGCTTTTGGATTTTCACATTTACAAGCATATGATGCATAAATAATGCTTTTCCATATATACTTAGATTGCAAATTGACAAAAAATGCAATATGAAAATCTCTTCCTGTAACTATATTCCTGAAATACTGCAAAACCAAAGATAATACTTTCAAACAAAAGATATTTTTTTTGTTATTGCAGAATTAATTTGTTCAGAATTTACAGAGTAGTGCTCCAGGAGCCAGTCTTCGCTGATACAATTCATTGACTACATTCTTTGATTTTCCTTACCTAGGTAGCAAAAAGATATTGTAGACATGTTTACATATACAAAGCAATGAAACAATCTCCTAATGACAATCAAAGTCACTGTAAGTTCAGATCTGTGGCTTTTTTCCCTAAAAAGATGCTGTGCTAGCATGTAGAAGCATCAGCCCTTCATGTTTGACTGCAAAGATCCCTTGCCCCTGGTAACTGCACATCATGTCTTGTGAGCTCTGTCGCTGTCAGGGAACACGGTACTTCCAGAAGAGTAGATGAGATTCAGCTTTCAGTCTGCAAAACTGTCTTTGAAGTCAGGATCAATGCCTTATTTGGGATTTCACATTTAATGCAGACTGAGAAAGTATTACTGGTTTGACCTCTGAAGCTATTAATGTTCCCTGTGACAGTAACTGAGGGGCATCGCTGCAGTATGGAGCTATTCACACCCACCTGTGCAGACTCTGTGTGGAGAAGTTCAGCAAAGTTGTAACAGGCATGTATGAAGGCAGAATTTGGTACCAGCTGTGTCAAAGAATTGTCTGTAAAGTTATTTTACAACAGACACTGTAATTATTAAAACACAGACAGATCGTGCTTTGATATACTAAACAAGCTGTCTGCACTTTCTCTGAGGCACTAGACAAGTAAATGAGAAATAAAAATAGATGTCTTGAGGGGGAAGAAAAAAAGGCTCAAACTCCGCAGTCTTCTTTCATGGCCTGATTGCACCTGCCAACCTCCCTGCCCCATTTGTGCCCCAGACTCCACACAAAGTCAGCTCCAGAGTCAGCAGAGAAGAGGTACTTATTGCAGCAGCCCTACCAGCCAAAGATTTGTATTTTAATGAAGTAAGGTTGTGGTTTTTTATTATGCATCTTATGTTCTAGTGTGCTTTGTTTAGCCTACAAGTATAAATTACTTCAGCTGATTGAAGTTATTTTAGGATTCTAATTTATTCTAAGGTTCCTGCCATTCTTGGTTTCTTGGAGGGTTTTTGTTCTTTATGCTATGACTTAACACTGGTGCTCAATAGGAATAGAAACAAAGAATGGTATTTCCCTTCAGAATGCAGTTTCTTCTCAATTGTACTTATATTGCTGGAAATTGCAGAGAGTAGCTGATGTTACTGAATATCATCTTACATATCATTAATAAAGGCTGTGATCTATCCTTGTTCCTCATATTTTGTGCCATGTAGTTACATTGTCTTAACAATTTTTTCTTTTTATTATTTAGTAGTAGGCTTTCCTTCATTTTTCAGTCTATGCTAGACTACTTGTGTGTATGTGAAACTCAATTAATTTTAAACCCATGTTCAAAGGAATATTATATGAAAAAATCTGAAGTACAGATACATTACTTCAACTGGAATAAAATAAAATTATGTTAAAATAGAACTATGAAGTACTTGGATTTACCAGGACTCTTCAAAGAGTAAAACATTGTTTACTTTAAATAAGGAAAACAGAACTGGTTCCATAGTAATTACTAAGATATCCTAAACAAGTTAATCATCTTCCAAGATTTATGAATAAAGTAAATTGGCCTTTTGGTTATTTGCACATAGCTGTTGAAAGTCCTAATACTTCTTCTGTTTCAGAATGTTTTCAGACATTTTTGACCTCTTTGTTTTCAGTTGCCGTTTCCACCCTGCCCCAAACACTTACAGCCCCAAACAATATTTTGTTTCTCATGTTAGTGTTGCCCTCCTTAATACAAGCAGTCATTTTTATATCTAACAAAGGAATTGATTTCTGAAAGTGCTATTCAGATGGCCACAAAGCTGGCACCTGTGTTTATCATTCAAATCATCATATTTTGTGCAGAAACTAATGTGCTCACTCAGGTTTTTATCCATTATACACACTTCTCCTTTCACGCTTCACCCCATATCTCTTTCTCCAAGACTGTCTCATTGCTGTGGGGACCACCTCCTGTTTCTGTCTCAGCACATGTCATGCCCAAACCGCTGAGGTCATTAAACTGTTGCCGTCCCTGAAATCACAACTACTCCTGCTCACCTGGTTCCTTCCTGCCGTTCAGTCTTGATCCTGGAAGACTGGAGAGCACTGTATGTACTTCAACTTAAGATCTGTTAAGACTTTGTGAGTTTGCCTACCCTTTAACCATTCTCTGTTCCTGAAGGGGAGGCAGCCCCGGTTGTCCCAGATGTAGCTTTTGAAAGATCTTCTTCTATTTCATGTTTTTCCCTTTGGCATGATCTGGGAGAGGCTTAGAGCACTTTCTCCACCATTTTCAAAATTACTGTTTTAAATATTACTGCTCCCTATGCTACTGTTTATCCTTTAGAGTGTCTCTGGGAGAAGTTCAACCATTTTTCCGTAAGAGTGGAAATTAACTCGTAATCTTTCCTATGATTGCAACAATCTCCCCTTTGAGATCCTAATCTTTTTCTCCAACCTATTCCTTCAGGAGTTGGGAAGCTTGCAAAACATCAGTCCAGAAACAACAGTGACAGCAACCAAGGTCTCTATTTACTTATTTAAGAAGTGTTTTCTTAGCTGTTCCTCAGTAGCTACTTAGGCATTTAGGTAATTTTTACAAAAAAATGTGGAATGACTCTATTTCTGTAAACAGCAGGTAAATTCAGTAAAACTGCACAGACTATCTCTGGCTTCAAGAAGATGCCAATTTGAAAGACGGGTGAAAGCAAAAGTGGTTTTATGTTTAAGCAGGAATTAATGTTCCCTTTAGCTTACTGTAGTGAAGCTCGGAATAAAAAGAATGAACAAACCACTTAAGTCAGGTAGGTAATCATGTTAATTAAAACAAGCTGAAAGCAGTAATAATGTGTAGGTTAAATTAATGCTTTTGTTAGATGATGGCACAAGGACAAGTCTTTCCGCTTCTGGGAATCATTTCAGTGAGGCTCAGTTCATGACCCCAAGTTTGGAAGAACAGAGCAAAAGCAGAGAACAAATTTTCATTGTGTATCTGGACAGACACCATTAGATTGACTAATTGTACTTTTAAGTCTGTTTGTATCTGTGAGAAAAGTTAACAACTGAATAATTAAACTACCTGCGTGACCCAGAGGGAGCAGAGTGCACTTAAAATGTAACTGACCACAGAAACTATTGCAATGTGTAAACTGTATGTTGCAGTTTTAGTTTGAGATACCTCCATAAATGCCAATGTACCTTTTATAAGCACAAATATGCAACTGCCTTGATAAGCCTACCAAAACTGTCCTACTAGAAACATGAGCATGAACTTAACTTTTCAAAACATTTAAACCTCGGTCAGTACATGACAAACTGATCAATTCACGACATACTGCTACTTCTGAAGAACCCAGACTTCTGGCTTTTCCTGTCAATAGCAGAAAAAACATACCAAAGATAAGAAATTTATTTCCTTCTGTAGATCAGGTGGACAAAAGTTATTGCTAGTATGATACTATGAATGTGCAACATTAGTTTGCTTGTTTGCCTGTAAACTTCAATGTTTTAGTGAGCTGCTGTAGGCTTAAATGGTATAAGTGGCAATAGTAATAATGGTTATAATGATAACAATAATGATAATTATAAAAATAATAATAACAACAACAAAGACTGAATTATTAACTTTTTGTTTCACTCTTTAACGGGAGACAGAAAAGTATTTTGCAATTCTATATAAAGTATTCTGTAGCAGTATTTCACAGATTATCTCTTGTTTTATACTATGAATGTAAACCTTTGTGGAAAGGACTACCGTTTCTTTCTGGGCTTATATTGTGCTTGACACACTGTTTAGGTGAACAGCCACTAGTAGAGGTTGCCATTATGATCATAATACGGAAAAAACAATTATGCTTGTTCTTCAGATACAATATATTGATACTGATACATTAAAGAAAATGAGAGGCAAGGTTCTTATGTTGAATAGAGACATGCTGCACTGGTAATATAACTTTTATGTATCGTGTTTTCAATGCAAGCATTGTAA
Source organism: Mesitornis unicolor (assembly GCF_000695765.1). Lineage (NCBI taxonomy): Eukaryota > Metazoa > Chordata > Aves > Mesitornithiformes > Mesitornithidae > Mesitornis > Mesitornis unicolor. Next base: position 27,530 of record NW_010172422.1, read on the forward strand.
CCAATCTCTCTTCCCGTTGACGAAAATTGGATAGCTCTACCCTTGACTGTTTCACAAGTACACCTATTCTGTACCATAATGTTACAATAGAACTGACGAACAGAGTCTTTCACAGCTTTTTGTTTGGATATATGACATGTAGGAAGCAAAAGGATAAAGTATAGTTTTTCATATTTTACAGCAAAATTTTGGCTTCTCATATTTCCATTATATTCAGTTTCGTATAGTGATAGCTCTTAGTGATTTGAGGGGTTGATACTTCTAAGCCTCTTGAAAGTGTAATAACCGGAAGTGTTAACAATCCAAGAGAAAAAAGTAGTTTTCAATTTTCAAAGCGACTGAAAAAAATAATTCAGAAATAAAAAGAAACTAATAGGAATGAAAGCAACATAGAGTTTAAACATTGTATACCATGAGATTAGAATATTAATTGTGAAGCAATTGAATTTTTAATACTAGTTATAAAATGAGCAGAAGTTACAGAAGCACAGAAGTGGAGTGAAATATTTATATAGATGCTTTCAAACTTTCTGCTAAATCTAATAATTCTTGAGCAAATTATTGAGAGAAGAGTTTATTGAGTTCATTCAATAAGTTTATCTAACAACTTACAAGTTTGGCCAAATGATTTTAATGTAATACAATGTGTTAAAATCTAATCCTAAAATCACCAAATATACTCTCCTTTGAAAAAGGGAATTTATAACCTATTTGTTTATATCCTAAAACTGAAATAAAGCAGACATCATTTCTTATTGAAAGCAACATCCATTTGTGGTTGTCTTCTAAAACAAATGTGTAATTTAGAATCCAATTTAGCTTGCAGAAAACCTTTCCTAATAGTGATAAAACCAGAGAACAAAGAACTGGAGAAAAGGGAACAGTTTATTTAACTCTAGAGATTATAAGTCTGATAACTGGGGAAAAAATAACAAACAAATAATAAAAAAGGAAAATCTGCATTTTATATTTATAAATTGAGCTCATTTATTATGATTAACTCTGATGGGGAAAAAGTTGCTCTTTCTATACTGTGTTCTCTGATAATGTAGCAGTTCAAGCATTCAAAACAAAGAGGGAAAATAAAAAGAATCATTCATTGTAAATTAGAAACATTTTTGACAAGAAGCCTTACAGCTGTCATGAGAAAGGGCACCAAGACAAGGAATATCTAAATTACAGGAGTGAACTAGAGAAATGTTTAATGCTTATTTTGCAATAAAGATGATGTACTTATTACATTTCCATCTGGTTTTATTTCACTAGTCCAGCTTTATGAACACAACAGCACTTTATAACAAATAAGACAACAATATCGATATTTCTAGAAATGATACATAGTTAAATTGGCTGTTGAGCTTTACTACAAAAATTAAAAAATAATTTCTCCAGCCTTGTGGATTTAGTATTTAAGAACCTTCTGGGTTAATGTAACTTTGGGCTAACAAAAACACTGAGTAGTTATTGCCCCTGGCTAACTTGACTTCCTTTTAGCCTAAGTCTGTGGGAGAAATCTAAGTCTAATTTTATGAAGAAGCAATTGTCAAAGGCAGGGAAGTTTAAAGCCTTTAAGAAGTATCTATGCACATCCCTCTGTAATTTTAAAGGCTGCCTTAAAACAGTATCATTCCACCAGTATCAGAAAGTTTATTAATATTAAAACTTACTTGGAGGGTGCTATTTCATGATGATACTTTTTATTTTGAAGGTTGGGGGTTCATATTTTATTCCTCTTGCTTAACCTGTGCGAGGTATTTTGATAGATCTGATTTAATTGAACTGATGTTCATGTACCATAAGACATTACAAAGTTCTAAGATTTGCTTACTTTGTAGTTTAATATTCTCTTCTGATCTCTGTGTCAGTTGCTCTGTTCAGAGTTAATTAGCAAAAGATTGAATGGGGCAATGCAAGGAAGTTTTTATTAGAATTATGCTAAAGTGTTAGCAAATACAGTGGAGACCTCTTAAATTGCACAGTATTTGTGTAGAGTAAATCTATTTCTCCATCAAGTTTTCAAATTAAAGGGCTTCATTAAGAAGAACTTTAACTGTGTGTTCAACTGGTAAAGAGAATATTTCTTTCAATGTGTTATTTAAATGTGGTCTGAAGTGGTCTTGTAATCAATTTTTAAGACTGTTAATCCTTCATATATTGTGTAGTTAAGTTACAAAATTCAAATAAGAGAATAATTCAAATTCAAAATTTCAGAAACTTTTATTTTCTTACTATTTAAACATTATAAGCATGGATACAAGAGTTAGCATTTCTACTGCAGAAAGTATGTTTCACAAAGTCTTATTAAAAGAGAAGAAAACCCAGCTGCTTATTCTCTACCACTTTCTGAAATTTTTACTGTCATCTACTTCTCTGTTCCTATGCTTAAAAGACAGTAGAAAGCATCTGACAATCTAAAACTTAGTACTGATTTATTGCTTTTCATCATTTGAGGCCAAATTCTCTATTTAAACCCTGTTGACTTAAAGGACATTATAATTATCTTGAAGGGCTGGCAAAAAAAGTTAGACACTCCTTAAACTGAACATCTCTAGTGTATTGTAGAACTACTTCTCTGTCAGGTTTTCAAACTCAGGGCTTCATTAAGTGGAGCATTGATTAATTCTATACATTCAATTGAAAGAGAACAGATCCATTTAATTGTATTATTTGAAGTTGGTCTTACCCATTTAAAGCCCAATCTTCTTTGTGAATTCTGCTGACTTAAGAGGATTTACAGGAGTAATAATGACAACATTTGTGGCTGCTTTTGTACTAAAAAGAAGAGTGAAGTGGAAACTAGGGGAATGGTAAGTGTGAAAATGTGATCCCTGCATTAGGGACTCAAATTTTTAAAAGGAGTTGGCTGTGCACTTCAGTTCTGAGTGCTGTCTTTCGAACATCTCTTAGATCTTCATTAGTCAGTATCTGGATTGAACTATAGTCTAAATATTTAATATTGTCATTGCAAAGTATCACGTGGCAATCTGGTTCCATATAATCAAATTGAGCCAGGAAGCAGTTTATTGTTGTTGAAAACCTCCGTCCAACTGTGTTTAAGGCTGAAAAAGGCTAAGTGGGAGGATTCTGTCCAATGAGAAAAGTTGTGCTTATATGTATTCCAGGCAATTGTACTGTAAAACATAATATGACCAGAAATAAGGGAAAAGCTATGAACCTTTTTTTCAAGAGAGAAAAGAATTTAGAAAAATATCTAACACACAGACACACATTTCCAGGATTTTATTATTCTAAACAACAGAACAAAGGTCCTAATGAAAAGGAAATTGGATCCTGTGACTGGAAGATGGGTATTTTTTGGTGTGTGTCAAGGAATTAGTCTCCTTGTCTAACAGTTTATGAGTAGCACTGATTGATTATAGAAGTAGTTCTTAAATGATGATTGATCAAAAGAGAAACTTTCTGCAGAGGCAGTTTCAGGCAATGTTTGTAGAAGGCTTCTTCTGTTCAGACTAGTCAAAAACACGAGAAAGTCTTTTGTGATGCAGGAAACTGTCCTAGGTAGAACATTACTATTCTGAGCGAGACTCATTCTCTGAGTGAGCCTTTTCAACTAATGTCTTGTCCCATAAAGCTAAATAGCCATTTATAGTGGTTGCATGTCATTCTTTTATCAGCCTGTAAAGCACTTTTAAAGGTCTCATTCTGTTTGTTTAAACATATTATTCATGAATCTTTGGCTATTTCAATGTTCATAAGATAGCTATCAGATTTAAAACTTCTATAGATCCTTCTCATATTCCTCTAGGAATTGCAAAGCAGACTGAAACTTCCAAGATGATTAATTTTCCAGGTTGAATATTGTGGCTAACACTGACCTTCTGCTTCCCTTCTTCTCTTCTTGTGTCCTTGCTCTATGATCATCTTTCTATTACAGTAAGGTTGTTTTACACATTGTGCATCCTGTAATTTTCTTGTACTGAATTCCTAAGTCATCTACTCTGTATAAATATTGACAATCTAAGAAATATATTTCAAAATCACTGTGATAAAAAAAGAAGGACAGTGAAAAGACAAAAATATTATCAGAAGACAAAGTAGGATAAAAAAGATCCAGTCTACAGTTCACGATTTCTCAACTTCATAAGGTAATTTATCATCCAATAATGAGTTCTTGCTCTTTTTCCAAGCTTTGAGTAAAGTGGAAGCTCTTAAAACAACACTAATTATAACTTGGAGAAAACTACGCTCCTGGAAGCAGTATATGGTCCTCTCTCTTTCACTTTCTTTTTCCCTACTTTCCAGTAGCATACAATTGAAATGCACTGGTCTGTGAGAATATAATTCAAAAACTGTATGTGCAATGTCTGGTGTTGCAGTGCAAAGGCTATTTAATTCATTCTGGGCTGTTTATTCAAACGAATACCCTGGTGAATCTGAATAATGATATACTGTTCCCCTCTGTGCATAAGACCAAAAGATCTGTGACTGGGTAAGACTCAAGGTTGGTCTTGATCTGTAAATTGTCCTTGTCAGTGGTCAAATATAGCTGCTTAGGGAACAGCATAAGAACAGAATAATATATATTCTAACAAATCAGTACATTTCAGTTGTATTTTTAGATACTTCATTTCCTTTCTCTCATTCTCCCTTTCTCCTTTTTCTCCTCTACTTTCTCTGTAATTCTGGTCTCTCAATTATATTCAATTTCTGTCACAGTTCTTACTATAGAAAACCACTGCATAAAATGCTTAGAACTCATGGTTGACAAGAATATATTATAAAGGGTTTATATTACTAATATAATTCTAATATAATGAAATCGTATTCCAGCTTGCACGAGATGTAGACTTGGAAATAACATCTCTGTTTAAAGTTCAGTATTAAACTTTGGTTTATGTTTGTCATAAACTCACCAAAATTTAATTGCATAGTCTGAAAAGTATTTGAAATGCATCCATCAAAACCTATGCATTTTTTCTAAGAAAAAGATTGAAGAATTGATACATTGTTTATGAAGTATTGCTGCTTAACTGACAAATTCTAGTTATCTTGCTTTGTGATTATGGCTTTAAATTTGACAGAGATTGGAGACATGTCTGGAAGAAGTCCGAGTCTGGAAGATGTCCGAGTCTGGAAGGAGTAGGGCTGGGTAAGATGCCTAGCTACAACTGTGCCTTGAGACATGGAATCTCAGAGTATGTGTTTTTACTAATGCTAATTTGGGAACACCTGCCATCATTTGGTAGATGATGTCTTTTGCTGTCCTCAATTTTTCCCAATTTTCTCACTGCTAAAGTTTGTCAATAAAATTGTCTGAAAATGATGTCTGCTTTGCATTGCAGAATTTGACCAAATACTTTGTTCCAAATACGAATCTGGCTTTCAGATATCATGATAGGAGACAACTTTCATGAAGACAAGCAGGAGAGCTACTGTGCTGTCACTGATCAGTGTGCCTGTGGAGTGGGGAAGAAGAGAGTGGTAAACAAAGGAGGGCTATGCAGCCTGAAAAGGAAGAAGAAAGTATCCTGTCGCTCAGGAAATAAGGACTGAAGGAGAGGTAGCAAAATAGCTTCCCATGGTTAAGAAGACAGAAGAGAAAGCCAGAGTGGAAGGGAGGAGTATGGGGAAGAATCAAAACAAAAAGGCTAGAAAAACTAAAAAAGCAGGGCAGAGATGATTGGGGAGGACAAGAACGTAAGGGATAAAATTAAGTGGATACACCCTGGAAATTCTAAAAGATTATTGATGTGAAGACAAGTTGATTAATGTTTGATAAGTACCAGCTATTCTGGTAATGAAACCCACAAAAAAATATAAAAAAATACATCAATAACCATGTTATCAGTGCAGAGTTCATATAGCGTGTGGTAAATAAACTCTAGGGCCACATACTGAATGATAAGAGGAAAGAGAAATATTTTAAAATTGTGTAAGGTATAACCATTCACTTGATGTGCTCTGAGTTAGGCAGGTGTCCAATAGAAAAACTAAAGATCATATTATAAAAATTTGAGTTAGCATCATAATATATGTTCACAAAAGTTAGCAAATAAAATACTTCCTAAATTTGAGTGCTTGACTTTGCAATTGTAATGTTCTTACTGGTAGTAAAATTAGAAAACAGTTAAGATAGTTTAAACGTTGAATCAATGAAACCATAGCTGCAAGTACTTCTGCTTTCTCTATGGTTTCAAGCTATTGGTATACCTAGCTCAAACAAAAAAAATATGTTGCTTTATTCCTTATTCCTTTATCCTGTAAAAATAAGCACAATATCAGATGTTCTACTGAAGATCTAATTAGTCTCTGAAGTTTTTAATTTGTCTTGCAGTGTGACCCATTTCTGTGCAGTAATTCAAGAAACAATAGCATTGCCTTCAGTTTGTTTCACTGCCTTCAAAAATCGGTATTTCGTACTGCAATGTTAAACTGTTATTAATTTGCTTCACATCATATAATTGCACTTCAGGAAGAATAATACAAATTAGATCAGACATTCTTATCTGCTTTTCCAGAACCTTCCCCATTTCTAGTTTTTATAGCCTCCTGGGCTTCTGTTCTAAAGGATAGTCCTACTTATACTACTTCTTTATCTCTTACAGCTTTCTATCTTGCTTCCTTAAGTCATTTAAATAATGAGTTTATAGGAGAAGTTAGTAAAGTTTCCATCTGATTCTCAGGTCCTGACTTTACCTTCTGTTTTCCTTCTTTCTTGAAGGAAACACTCTCCTTCTTAAGAATGGCAATGAAAAAAGAAGTTTCAAAGACACAATATACAATAACTTTCCAGACATCTTTTAAGTTTATGTTGTAACTGAACAAGGAACTCAGGTTGTTTAGGTGCTAAAACAGTAAAGTATAAAAGACAATAAGGCCCTTTGAATAATGTGATTCTGAAGCTCTGTAACATTGAACTAAGGGAAGCAACTAGATTTATTTAGAGATGAAGAACTTCTCACATTATTTCTTAAATCTCAAAAAAGTTCCCAAGTTAATCCCTAAATGAGCCCATAAAGTAACTTGTAAACAACATATTCATGAAACATATCTTCTTGTCTATCTTTTACAGTAGTACATTTTCTAGTATGAATTATTTAATGTGGTGTGAATATTTTACCATATTTTCAAACACATCACTAAAAAATGATTGCTCTCTCTCAATAAGAAACAGAACTCCTTGTAACTTCAATTCTTAAATGCCAAAATGCCCTTTCATCTTAGTTAAGTGAATTATATACTTGAAAATACAACTCTGCACTCCAACTGTTCATTTGTATTGACTCCAAGAAATTTGATTCTCTAACTCTACCCGTCTACTTGGTTTAAATTCTCAGTCTGCAAAAAGAAACATGACTCAGAAAGATAGGAGATGAATATATCTTTTTCATAGTGAACTAGTTATTAATTTTTTATGGCCTGGGAAACATTTTGAGCCAAATGTTTTGAAGGAAATCACATTAGGCTTTGGAAAGATGTGGTTTAACACCAAACCAGCAACTAAGAACCACACAGCCTCACGTTCACTCCCCCCATGGTGGGATGGGAAGAGAATCAAAAGAATAAAAATGAGAAAACTTGTGGGTTGAGATGAAGACAGTTTAATAGGTAAAGCAAAAGTTATGCACGCAAGCAAATCAAAACAAGGAATTAATTCACTACTTTCCACTGGCAGACAGGTGTTTAGTCATCTCCAGGAAAGCAGGGCTCCATCATGTGTAACTGTTACTTGGAAAGACAAAAGTAATAACTCTGAACTTCCAACCCTTCATTCTTCTTCCTCCAGCTTTATAGGCTGAGCATGATGTCATATTGTATGAAATACCCCTCTGGTCAGTTGGGGACAGCTGTTCCAGCTGAGTCCACTCCCAGCTTCCTGTGCATCCTCAGCCTACTCACAGGTGTGGAGCTGTGAGAAGCAGAGAGGGCCTTGATTATGTGCAAGCATTGCTCAGCAATAGATAAAATATCCCTATATTATCAATACTGTTTTCAGCACAAATCCAAAACATAACTCCATACAAACTACTATGAAGAAAATTAACTCTATCTCAGCAAAAACCAGCTCAAAAGAAAATAAAACCTTTGAATGTGTTGCAGATGAGACTGTTTTTAGTGATAAACTTATATATCATTCCACTAACTGAAGAGTGAAATGAAGAGCTGTACTTATAGATGTCTCAAAGTGAAACATATAAGCAATAAGCATGGGAAAATAATATGATAAAACAACCACTAATATACACTAAGAAAACTGAGAATGGATTCAAAAAGCTAACTGAGGTAGTGAAGTAATATTGATTGAAATCTTGATATCTGATACAACAAGCAACTTCATAACTGTAATAATTTTATGTTTTATACACTTCTGTAGTATATATTGAATATCTTACCAGTGAAAATTGCTGTGCTAATATAGACCAATAGAATTATAATAAGATGAGAAATAAGAGAAAATAAAAATGAGTTAAAATCTGTATTTGGATAGTGAAAGTCAATAAGTGGACTCAAAATTAGCACAAGGGAACACTTAATAGATATGGCATCTTTTAGATATGAACATTTCTGCTGGATATATCAATTAAAGAGTTAGACAAAAATCTTAAAAGTGAAAACATACTCAGGAGCAGGTGTTCATTTTCTGTGGGATTTTTTCATAGCCAAGAATTATATACTAAATTCACAAAGTCTTTGGAATATTTTTGCTGTATGAAGAAACTTAATAAAGAACAGGTACTGCCTGTGGTTTGTCTCTTTCTTTTCCTAACAGGAAGTAATGAAGAGACAATCAATGACACTGAATATCAACTAATTGAAAATGTCTATATGAGTGAGATAGAACATAAGCTTCTGGCAAGAATTATGTGACATGGCTACCTGGTTATCTGTGTTGAGAGGCTCTGGATTCTAAGAGGTCTCTTTCAGTTGAGTTTTTTTACAATGTTAGTTAAATATGCATTTGGAGGACAGAGTTAGTAAAGTTCTTGCAGTAAACAGATTAGAAAAGCAGTAATGACAGTATTGAACCATGCATTTATTTTTTTAAAGTTTCCTCCATCCTCTAGATATAGGTAAGGCTTCTACTCGAATAGAATTAGCACCGTTGCATGAATGTCTGTGGCAGTTTAAATGAAATACCTGCAGAAATGAGAAACCATAAAATAGGAAGGAAGATTGGAAAGGGATAGGCAAGGTGATGCTAAAAGGAGAAAGAAATAAAAAGAAGATTGAAATAAATAGTCAAAAGCAAAGAGAAATCAGATGAAGGAAGGAAGAAAGACACTATCAAAACACCCAAGAAGAGTAAATTTTTGTCTTGTGTATAAGAAGAAAATCTGTAGAGTGTTGTATTGTAGGAAAAATAGTTTGTAAACAAAGCTATTAACCAATCAGAAATCAAGGTGTTTGGTTTTCTTTCGGGAGGGTGGATGGGGAAAGGCAGATATCATACATTCCAACATTTAAGAAAATAAAAGTACAAGTTTCACCTACTGAGGATTATTCAATTCAGAATTCAGAAGCAGTATTCAGACTGCCTTACAAAGGAAACCAGCTACATAAACTATTGATGGATATATGCATTGGAGGAGATTAAGACTTAAATATTACCTACTGAATTTTTTAGTTATAGCATGTAACTATATTTCAGCAGCATTATTAATTGAATTTTGGTGTTCTTGAACTGCTTTTACTCTGCAGTTTGAATACAGCATATTGTGTCAATGCCTTAGGGCAATCATGGTATCATTGTTCATGTCACTGAACAAGAACAAAACAAGAACAAGAGAAACAAAGACAGGCATCGTTTTTGAGGTCTTATCATCCCTGATAGAGCAAAGAACTGTGAAAGCAAATGAACTGAATCTCCAAATATGCACACATCACAGAGAAAAAGGTGCACATGATTATTCCATTCAAAAGTGTCCAAGCAGATGAGTGCAGAACTATCAGCAAGTAACACCCAAAAGAACATATTATGGTGATAAAAAGGAAGCTATTTGTTGACAGAACTACAATAAAAAGGATGTCATTGAGTTCTGCCAAGGATACAAAAAAGTGTCAGTGACATTTTCAGTAACCAGTTTAAAAGCAAACTAAAATCACAGCTAGTGCTGCTTTTATTTATAAGCAATACATAACCAAATGCCTCTGAGAGATGTTTTGAAGGACAAGTGATGAAATATCATGTTTGGGAATGTAACTGGATGCCTTTTTACCTTAAATCAACTCCTTGACAAAGGGTCATTGCTCTATTTGCCAAGCCAGAAAGTTTAGTGTGGCACAAGCTATAGAATATATGTTATGAGCTACATTTAAGTATGCAAATCAAGTTAGTTCTATACTTAGAACTGTAGTGTAGCTTGGAATCAGAGCTGTGCCTATGTGCACACACAGTACATCCAGTCATTAATTCCACAGGTCGTCCAAGAATGTCCTAATGAGTCTGTGCATAGATGTCACAATGTACTGGATTGAAATAGCAGACAAATCTGAAACCAGGTGATTGGCTGAACTCCAAGCCACCCACAAAATAAGATATTTGGCTGATTGTTTCAAGAAGCCCTCCACCTGGGAATTTTGAAGAGCTCTAGAGAATCTCCCAAGACAGCTTCCTGCTGTTCATGGGTCAGTTTGTATGCTTAAATGTACTGATTAGCACCCTGGATGGAAAATCTGGCCATTCCAAGGAGTATTTAAGAGGTGTTTTGTGTTTTGTTCAGTTAATCAATAGCAATGAATCATGCATGTGCTGGAGTAGTCATGAAGGACCATGGGCAGATGGATTATAAGAACTGAGCAGAAGAGCAGCTTGGGGAGCCTCATCCAAACCAGATAAAAATGCCACTGCAGGAATCCTTGTGATACAGACTCCAATCATTATCTGAATGCTAATCAACTGTCATGTTCAAGAAAATTGATTTCACACAAGACCATTAACTGATATCAAGATCTTAAGAATTATTTTTTTAACAACCACTGTTTGTGTCTGTGCAACATTAGTGTGAAACAGGAAGAATTGTGAGAAGTACAATACTATCACATCTTAATTATTTCAGTTGCACAAGTTCTTGAAGAGTCATCCTTTTCACTGTCATATTGGAGTGCCTTCCAGTCACAGGTAATGAACATCCCCCAGGGGCTTGTTGTTTTAGGGTTTTATTATCCCAGCAGCTCTATTTCATCACTGATGCACAAAAAGGATCTATGACTAACATGCTGTTACTTTCAGACATCCCTACTTAGATGAGGAAGTGCTGCAGCAATTTCAGGAGGATTACATTAGCAGAGGACAAGAACATACTGTATCTTAACAGCGCCTTGTACTAACCTAGACCCTAGACCTACACTTCAATATTTGACATGGAACATATCTGATGATCAGTCCCAGTTGTCTTTTTAATTAATTCAGACATAGCTTCAATAATTTTGGTGATTGCTCCCTTATGGCTAGGAGATTAGATAATCTATGTGTGCCTTCCTACTTCCTCTTATTTAGCCAACTCAGGTAAACAAGATTTGCGTGCTGTAATGTTATATTCATTTCTCTGCTGAAGAATATTTATTTCTCTGCATTGCCAAAAAATAGTTTTAATGACTTGAACAATAAGGATGTTTGGTTTTTTGGGAGATATATAAAGTAGATTACTATAAATAGAATTATTTATAAATGTTTTCTCTTTGTTTTCAGCAAGTGTAATGTTTATTGTGTGATTACAATTTTGTTTGAATGGTCTGAACTACCTGAACCATTTACTTTTTTCAGCCTCTTGTTGTAGTTAAAACCAGTAGTTCTGTGAACACCACTAGAAAATATATACTTCATACATAACTTTAATCCCTGCCTCTAGCTGGTAATAATGATATTTAAGTATATTAAAATATTGAAATATGAAAATATGAAAAATATCTTGCACCTTCTTTTTAAGGTAGGATTTTTCTATACCATCCTACATAAAACTGTCTTTCTTTTCTGTACTGAAATGGGAAGCTCTGAACTGATCATGTATCCAACCATTACTATCCACCTCAGTGTTCACTGGTTTTCATAGAGTCACAGAAAAATAGACTTGCTAAAAGACCTCACAAGGTTTTCTGGTCTGTTTTCCTTTCCCAGGCAGTATCAACTGCAAAGAAACAATCCTGACAAAAGTCTATCAAACTAAAAACTACTGCGGTGGACATTCACAGTCTCCCCAGCAGTCTATTCCAGTATATAACTCTTTCACATCTCTAATGATTTTTCTTACATGCCAAGCCTACATTTCCTTTGCTAGAGCTTAAACTCATTATTTTAAGTCCTTTGCACAACAGAATTGGAGAACAGCCTATTCCCTCCAGTGATTTTTTCATTTATGGTTAGTGAAATGTTTAGGATTAAATGATACATAGTTGACTTCAGTGAAGAAGTGCAACTAAGAAAAACAGACACCAAACTTACATAAAGTGTATAATTTGGATCCAGCTCTTTAGCAGTTGTCTCATAATTATTCTCGAGCAGATTTGTAAATTAGATCTTTTATTTTCCTGTACAGCTCAATAGAAAAGATCAGAGCACATCTGGTCAGGACAAAAACCCCACAGTCAGAAATCGAAAAATCAGACAAAATCCTTTATGATGTTTAGAGCAGAGTTTGATTCCAGGTGACCAAAAGAATATTTTAAACACTAAATTATTGTTCCTCTGAGGTGTTGGTCCCTTTCAGTCTGCAGTTTCATGGTAGTTAAAGTTGAAATTGTACCTTCCATCTTTCCCGTTTGAGCCATTTATATATAACACAAAGTAATCAGATATTGTCTACTCTAATATAAGTAAATTTCTTAAACTCCGGAGAGTAGAATTCCTTTTCCCTCCTCAAACACACCTTTTTTTTCTCTTCCTCTGTCTTACTGTCTGTTAGTTACGTATATAAATTAAACCGCTCCCACTGGAGGGTCTAAGAAAAACACAAAGCCAAATTTACAAGCCAGTGGGAGTAGGCCACTAAAGGCAGAAAACTGAATTAAATTTGTATCTTTAAAGCTGATAGGAGATCCATGAACCTAGATATTTCCTTCAGAAAGTTAGTGCTGTAATTGGAAGACAAAGTGAAACACAGTTGTCCCATTTCTCTGCATGAAAAGGCAAAAAGACATTCAAGTTCAGCTCTCAAAAAGATTTGCAAATATTTTCAATTCTTCAAAATCTTCCACATAAAAATTATTGAAAAAATCAACAAAGTTGAAAATGGACAAATTAGCCACTTCTTCAATATTACCTAAGAGCTATCTTCAAATTATATTAAGACTGCAAATGGTAAACATGAAGTGAGAGGCCAAAAAAACTAATGACAAAATGAGCTATTTCTGTTATCATACTTGTGTGAATGGTTTATTTGATATTAATACTGGGCAACTAGGCATCCTGAAATGGTGAAGTTAAATCCTTTCTTCCACTGAGACTCCAGGTTCAACCATGTCACCACAGTTACTTGTCTCCCCTTCTTGTTGGAGGAAAATCAATATCAAGCCCATGCTAGAAGCCAAGTCACTGGATAGACCTCCCTTGGTCAGGGATTTATAAGATGTCAGCTGGGCTAATTTAGCGAAAGCTAGGTTGCCCATTTGTCTACAATGTGGTTTTATATACTCTGAAGCACTGTGTGCAGAAATTGCTATAATTTTTCACAAAAATTAAGTAAGACTTAGTGAGTTACAGTGCCAAGGGCAGAACACTAATAGATACTGATACTTATAATGGAATCTTTATCTCCTGTTTAAGAAACTCTTATAGGGGAAGTAGAGCATGAATAGCAGTATTTCAGGGAGAGATGGGTAAATTCAAGCAGATATTATTTGAGTTATGACAATCAGGCATATTTAATAAATAAATGAGATTAGGATACATCAGTTCTGGGAAGAGAGAATGTGAAGAATGGAGAGACAAATCAATGTAGAAACATCAAGATCTTTGGGATTTTTTATTATTGACTTAATTTTATTTCAGTTCCTGAAGGGTCTAACATGAATTCAGACACAATTTCAAAAAAACACTGGAGTACTATTGGGCCATGCATTACAATGGTGGGGAAACAGAAAGTCATTGCTTATGAACTGAAGTCATTGCATGAAGTCATTGCAGTCATAAACTGCAAACTTACCAGATCACTAAGATGAATGCTGGAAGCTTACACTTCTCTTTCCTTTATTGATATCAGTTCAGTCTAGTAATACTCAGCCAGTAGAAATTTACATTGTTAAAGCTACAATTCCATCTGGAAAACAAACTAACAAACATAAAACCAGACAAGTAAACAAAACCAAAGCCAAACCAAGCAAACAAATTTCTTTATAACAACACAGAAATACAGGCTAGGGTTTGTAGAAGTAACAAGTGACTCAGATTGTAAGCTGACTGATGTTCAGGTGGTGAGTATACAACATGTTCCACAAAGCTGGCATGCAACACTTCTACTGCAAATAATTAGTAACATTTTCTGATTTCTATTCTGTATGTGTTTACTCTGTTATTTGTTTTTTCCAGACAGCTGTATACTTACTTTGCAATTAGAATTTAGAAGGGCACTGTTATTAAGATGTTCTCTGACAGAAAATGAAATTAATTCTTACAGAATTTTGTAAAACATTTAAAAAATTCTAACACAGCTGACATGATTATATTTCTTCTGATCAGCCATAAGTAAGCAACATCTCAATGTCCTCTGAATCATCCTGCATGGTCTGGAGTTCACAGGCCAAACAGAAGTACCTTGCTCCAAAAACCCTCTTGTGCTATAACACCAGCTCTTAACCAAGTCTCTTAGAACAATGAGAGATAGTGAACTTTGCACATAACTTCCAGACCAGGGCTGCATCTACTGAGAAAGGCTACCAATAAAATGCTACAGCCCTTTACACATTAGTGTGATTCTGTGATTAGTGTTTCAAATTCACAATATTGTTGTGATGAGACTATTTTTTTAATGAGTATACTATTTGCTGGAAAAAAACCCAGGTTAACTTACTGTATGGGCCTGGCCTGACATGGCGTGCTTTAAATGCCTCAAAGCAGGTGATCCTCAGGAGCGACACCCAAGCGGAAGGAATGGTCGTGCTGGAGAGCATGTCCAGACTTGCCCAGGTGAGGGGCGTGTCATGACCTGCTGTGTGCCCTATCACCTGGTACAGGCAAGGGGCATAGGGGAAAAGTTTAAATACCCCCACTTAAGCCTGAGATCATGTGTTCCCCTGCCATCTTCCAACCTGGACTCAACAAAGAAACTGCTTGTCCAGCTGCCATCTTAAACATGTGCTGATACACCGGAGGCCTTGGAAGTGGTGACTATCTTTCACCTTTTCTACTTCTCTGATAACTATTTCTTTCTTTTCTCTCCTTTTTCTCATTTTATCATTCTCTTTTCCTTTTTCCAACACGTGTGGCTGCAGCAGGCTGTAGCTGGCAGTTTTGGTTTTGGGTTTTGATTTTGATTAAGACAGTATTAAGCTAGGTTTTCTCGGTTCTGCAAATCAAATTGTTATAGTGTAGCTAAGTTGCGCTGTGTTCTGGTAATTTTGGGGCCATTTTGGTTTCCTGTCGGTATTCCGTTCCCTATGGGTTGTTGAAAGGTTTGAATCCAATGTTTTCCAAAACATGTATCTTATTTAGTAAAAATATTGCTTACACCCTTCTCCTGAGTGATTTGTATCGCTCTGTCACCGTGCTGGGATAAAAGAGCTCACTTTTTAAAGTGGGCCGTGACACTTACACTGAAAACATTTTGCTGTAAGACCTGAAAATATGTGAACTCTGAAAAATAAGTTAAACTTCATTGCTAAATAAATAACACATGAGCTATTGCACTGTCTGAATTCTTGATTTTCCATTGAAAGAATTTAAGAGGCACCATCTAAAAATTAATAGTTCGATTACACTACCACAAAAATTTGGATGCTGAACTTGATTTTCTACAATACAAGCACAAAGTGAAGAATTAGGATTCAAAATGACTGTGAAAAGTGGGAGTAAATTTCATATATGCTGTTGATTAGTTTATCTTACAAAACACATGCAAGATAACCATTATAGAGTCTGAGAATTTCTCAGCACATTAGATGGTCGTGCAAACTCCATTTCTGGAGTCCAATGACAAATGGACCACCAAGAGAATAAGTCATTGAAGTGTCTACAGATTACTGTTCTGAATATATTATATGAAGATGGGTATACTGCTGATTATTCTTTGTCTTTCTTGAGCAATTCTTCATTAAAAACACATTTTAGAGCAACAAACAAACAAAATTCTGGATATTGACCAGTCAGAAAAGTGCCCCATCCCAATCCCTTAATTGTTGGAAGAAGTATATGCGTATCTTATAAAATACTGGTGGGTCCTGAAGTTTATTTTCTTTGTATGCTTTTTGTCTTTTCACAGTCTAGGTAAAAAAAAAAAGATGATGTTTCTGTCATCATGGCAGGTAAAGAATCTTTCTGGGGCCTTGGACAAGTTACTGAATTACTTTGGTCCTATTTCGTTTCTGACAAATATATTCTATATATAGCAATATATTATAAGATTAACTAAATAATGGTTTCAATATTAGATTTACAGGAGAAAATCCTATTTTAAGAGTGTACAGGAATATAGCACAGAGGTTTAGAAAATTAATATCTTAGAGATATATTTTGAACAATGACTCCAGTTTCATTTAAAGAACTTGAACATTACTCTAAATAGAGCTATTATAATCAAATAGTGTTTATAAAACACTCTAAATACTATGATCTTCATTCCCAGTAATCTATTTCTTGGACTTCTGGTTCCACATATATGAAAAACTTTTTAGTTCAACTTTTTGATGGGTATGTTGCCCAAAATCCAGAAAACATAATTCCTTAAAAAGCCAAGAAAGGCTGTTTGGTTTGGGTAGGGTGTGGGCTTATTTTTTCCAACAGAAGCACTTTACCAGAATTCTTGAACTGACAAGAAAAAACTGTGTCTGGCTTTAGTAGCCAATGGAAGAGTGCATATCTCCCAGGCACAAAGGGGCAATATAATCTGGCAGGCATGTTCCCATCACACCTGGAACCATGCCTCCACCTCAGAGAAGATGAGCCACATTCTCAGGGGATGTGTTTTTAGTGGACTTTGATTTACTGCAGCTGACTTTGCTGAACTGAAATATCTAAATGTGCATTTTTATATGAAGCAGACAGCTCCTGCACCATAAGTTGATAAAAATTGTAATTAAAGAGTAAAATTGTCTATAACTGGAATTTATCTTCTTAAGTGGTCTTCTGAATATTGTCTGCTTTCTCACACTGGCTTAGTGGTAAAGACTATCACTGTCAAATTAATGTCTTTCTAACAATGGTAGTGTCACACTTAAATAAGGCTTCTAAATCTCTTTGAAAATTTTGGAGATTTTGAAAACCTAGAAAATCTTTTAAAGGAATGGATCAAGACACTGCCCTGATCATTTAGGATTCAGAAAATATCACAGTTAAAGTAACATTCCAAGAAATTTTGGCATATAATCTTAAATGAAATTGTATGGCAGAATGGTACTCTGATAATCTTGGCTTTACATGTAGTTTGTGAGATGATTACAGTGTACTGCTATGGGTTTGGTGTTTTTTTTTCTGGCTTTTCTTTTTTTTTTTTGCCAGACAGCTATTTCTGTCTTCCTCAGCCTAGATCTTTTAGTGGGTGTGGGTATCTCTGCTGTTACAGAAACTAAGAAATACTATTTATGTCACCCTAGCTGCAGAATCAGCTCATATGGATGATAGCTGGGGTGGAGTATGAGTAAATTACATCATCTTTTGAGAGCTTGATGAATTTACTGAAAGCTGAAAAATTTACAGGTTTAAAAATGTGACTTTTATCTCCACCCATTAATATTTTCAGTACATTTTCCACAGTACAGCTGAGATAAACACAATAACAAAGCTTATGAACTTTGTTTATTATAGTTCATTTTTCAAATGCTGTTTTCATAGTCTTATAAAAATTCAGTCAATGAATATTCATTTTTTCCAATATAATCTTCAACATAATGAAAACTTATGGAGGTATATTACATGTAAAGATTTTTTTCAAAACTCAAATATCTGCTGATTTTTTTTAAAAAAAACCACTTTATTTTAACATATTCCTTCACTCTCAGGAATGGCTAAACTACTCCTTCTCCAACACCCATGAAGCAATTTCCTTTCAAACAGAGCAGAAGCTCAGTATATTTAAAAAGAAAAATAAAAAGTTGAATAAGATTAAAAGTCACTGAAAAGTGATTATTGGATTGAGAACATGTATGCAACCTTAACTACAGATGTTGCTGCTGATCCTGCATAGGAAACCACATGGAACTCATGAATCAGAGAGAAAGAAAACCCACTCATTCCTTAACAATGAAAACAGATTGCAAAATATGCAAAATATACATTTCTCTCTAGTTTTGTTCATATTTTGAAGTAGAAAAGTTCTTGAGGTAGAGAAAGTAAAATCACTGAACATTTTTTCAGTAAGCATGATCACATGTTACATGTGAAATACTAAGTCTGTATCTGAATCCTACCTGCCATTCACATGGTCAGTGTGCGAAAAAATAAAAAGGAAGACATTTTCTGGAAACACTGTCCTCTTCAGTAACAGGACACAGTATTAAATGCTTTGGGACATCTCTTTATGTAGCTATCTGTAAGAAAGAACATTATAAGGCTCATAATCCCTATAGTCCTCTTTCTATTCCAAGACTGAGCTGATCACCACTAAAGAGTTGAACTTGGCAGGCACAAGACAGAGATGATATGCTTTGAATTTTCTTCTAGTTGTGGCATCTGTGTCTTGCCTTGCTTTTCTGGCTGATTCTGCCTTCAGCTCTTACAACGGATACAAACGATTATGGGTTACTGAGAGTTTCTATCATTTGAAGAACATATTTTCAGATCTTGCTTTATATATTTTGCTGTAACATGTTCAAATAAGGGCTTTTCTGTACATGTTCTAGAATAACCACATCAGACAGCTGGTTTCCATTCCCTCCCTTACCTATGACTGTATATTACCTTTTTCTACAAGAGTATTCATGCTGGTTACTTTCAGTTGTTTTTCTAGTAAAATTTTTCATTTCCTTTAAATTAAATTTAATTTAAATTCCTGAATTAACAAGTCTGGTCATGAATATAATTTGGCATTTATTTACTTGTAGATGGGTTTTTGTTGTTGTTGTTTTGTATTGTGGTTTCGTTTTATTTTTCCTCTGTGTGTACAACCATAGTTTAGAATTTTCTTTTAAATATACATAAATTAAAATTACTTCTTGTTTAAAAGGTCCTTCTTAAAATGTGTATATCTTTCTTCTACTGGATCAAAATAATTTTGATAGACAAATGACAATGAATTCTACTAATAAATAAAGAATGTGGTTTCCCTCCATGTAGCTGACACAGTTGTTAGTCAGTTCCCACTACTACTAGTGCTGTTAGACAGATCCTACTATATTAGTGATGCACACACACAGAATATCAGGGCCATCTGATACAACAAGGCCTCTATATGTATTTTATTCCGTTTCATACTTGCTACTGCAAAAAATCATGCTTCCCAAATGCGGTTTTTGATGTGCTTCTGTCCAGGTGCTGAAAATCCCAGCCTGGGAGTCCAAAGGGTACCTAAAATGCTGAGTAAAAATTGATGACTGGAACTGTTGTTGTTTAGGCCCAGTGCATAACTGAGCACCACGATGCCCAAAAAAAGGGCTAGTCAAAATAAGGACTGGGAAGGCTTCTCACCACTTAAACAGGTCACAGGGCAAAGACAGACTCATCATAAGGAATAAAAAAACCAAAACCATTTTAATTTGTTACCAACATCAGAGTAGAACAATGGGAGATACAACCAGATCATAAAATCAAAAACACCTTCCCTCCACCCCTCCCTTCTTCCCGGGCTCAACTTTTGATCCCGGTTTCTTCACCGTTCCCCCTCCCCTTTTGCCTTGAGGTGCAGGGGGATGAGAGTGGGGGTTTTGCGGTTGGTTTTCCCACCACATCTTGTGCTTTCTTAGGAGTAGGGAAAAAAAAACCTCAGCCCAGTGTCTTTCTCTCTCTGCTTCCACGTGGCCCCCTTTCCACAGGGGAAAAAGAGTCCTCAAAAGTCCAATATGGATCTGCCCACAGCTGCAGTTTCCCTCACACACAAAACTGCTTCAACCCAAGTCCACAAACCTCCAATCTGGGTCTGCCCATGGTCACAGTTCCCTCACATACGACCAGTCGACTCGACTCTTGCCACGGGTTGCAAAGGGGAAACCTGGGTTCTGTGTCCTCCTTCTTCTCCCTCTCTTTTTTTTCCTTCAAACCGACCTCGGTGTTCTTCAAAGTTGTTCTCCTCTGGTCCTGCTCCTTTCTCTGCTGCAGGTCTCCTCTGATGGTTACGGAGATCTCGGCTCTCTCTTTTTTTCAGGATGAGCTGCAGCAGGGCTTAAGCTTAAGTTGCGGTTGGGGCCGGTCAAGCCCAGCCGGGCAAGGCCGGGGCCGCGCCACTCACACCTGGGGTCGCGCTGGTCAGGGCCGGTGCCAGAGAGAGAGGGCAAGGCGTGCCCTGCATCCCCCTTAAATACATGAATTCCCAGGGGCGCTGATTTGCTTGGCCTTGGTCAGAAGTCGGTCTCACAAAGGCAAAGGTGGAGCTTTTCAGGTAGCTTCTTAAAGGGCCATCTCCATAGCCCTTCCACCGTTACCAAAGACACAACCAAAAACCCCTCACAGAAAACCCAATACAGGAACCAAAGCTGTTTAAGCCAAAATAAGCTGCTAGCTCATCAAAGATTAATTGCAGAAGAGATCTAAGAGCTAAGGTTTATGTACTTTTTAAGGAAAAAAGATATCTATAAAGAAACCTTACCATCATTGACACTGTTCAGCATGCCAAAAATTATGATAGCTATGAAATCCCTTACCAAGAACTGCAGGAAGCTGTCATTTTCCCATGCACTTGCAGATGTCTCTGGAGTTGCCATAGCTCAGGCTTTGCACCAACCTGCCTTCTCCTCTGTGGTGGCTTGTCCCCAGCTAGCAGAAAAACTTCCACCTAGCCACTCAATCACTGGCTGCCTTCAGAAGGTTTGGGGGAGAAAACAAAAAGACTAGGAGCATGAAAGCTCAGGGATCAAGATAAAAAATAGGATATAAATTACCTGATTTTTTGAAATTATTGAATTTATTGATAATTTATATATTTATTATTTGGTTATGGAGAAAAAAAAAGTAGCAGTTTCTCTCTTCCACTCCTCACACTTTTCCTTTGCTCTGGCAAAGGCTTTCCATGGGTGGCAGTTCCTTAAGGAATATCCATTTGCTCTGGTGCAAGTCTTCCATGGGCTACTAGGAATACATGTTCCACCATGGAGTACCTCATCCTCCTCTGACCTTTGTGTTCCTTTTGCTTTTTCTTCCCTTCTCTCCCTGTGGTACTCTCTGCTCTTAAATATGTTTTTGCAGAGCTTGGCTGGTGGAATCAGTTGTCTCCTGTGGTGGGTCCATTTTGCAGCCAGCTGGAACCATCTATGTCCAGCAGAGCAGTCCTTGGTCTCTTCTCACAGAGGTCGCCCCTACAGCACCCTATTACCAACACCTTGTCACCTGCACCCAGTACACTCTCCAAATTCCCTTTCTTCCTCTGTGCTCACACCATGAAGAAGAAGACAGGCACAGTGGTCTTGTTACCATTGACATCTATCTGTATATAAATGTAATTTAAAAAAAAAAAGTTTATTCTTCAATGCAAATTATTGTGCATCTTTATTCCCCTCTGAATGGAGAATCCAATTTTTAAAATTCAAATGCCCTCACAAGAAACAGTATAGTTGGTGACACTGGAGGTTCAGTTCTAGTTGAAGTGGAATATACACACAGTTTTGAAAAACAGATCCCTTATGGAACTGTTTAAATCAGATATTCATAACCTACTTTTGAAAATCTTGGGAATCTGATAGTATTAAAGGAAACAGCCAAACAGTATGTCTCAAATGTAATTGTGTGACTAAAGAAGTATTTGTGAACATCCTCTTGAATAAATACCTCATCAATATTAGTTCTGACTTTGTTTAGCTAATTACTAAAGTTCCAATTTGAGATAAGCAGAACTAATTTTCTATTCAGTGATTTTACTTTTCGGTTAAGTCTCTTCTAAGTGGCTGTACTTTCTGCAACTAACTGCATTTTTTCCAGACAGTGTTCACTTTTACAAGTGATAATGTTTGATGTTTATAGTTGCTATTAGGTATGGTATGTAAATATAGCTCTTGCTTATACTTGTGCCTGTGGATACCAAGGTCAATAACATATCATGGATGCCATATCAGGGTGGTGTGAGTGCAGTGTCATATATGTGGGAAGGAGCAGACGGGACAGATGTCTCAAAACAGACCAACAAGGTATTCCATCCCACTTACATCATACTCAGTATAAAGCTGAGGGTCAAGTTCTTCTCTTCTGCCATGGCCACTGTCTGAGCAGAACTCTACTAGCTCACCTGCCTTCAATCCTGATCCATGCATGCCTTCAATCCTGATCCATGCATGCCTTCAATCCTGATCTGTGGATTCCTGCATCCTGCTCCCACCTGCTGCTGAGTCCAGTCTGGGTCTTTTTCAGTGCCCTGTTCTAGAGATGCTCTGATGATGCAATCATCATTTCAGGGTGTGGGGAAAGA
>NW_010172422.1:50212-100696 GCF_000695765.1 Mesitornis unicolor
TGGTTTTGTATGTGTCTTTCATAATTTTCCTATTTACATTATTATTTTTTGTATCATAGTTATTGTTTCATTAAATCTGTTTTAGTTTGTTGTTTTGAGGTGGTTTGTTTGCTTGATTGTTTGTTTTTTCCAACCTGTAAGTATCTCTCTCATACTTTTTATCTTCTCCTTTGTGGGAGGGAAAAGGGGTTAATAGAGAGCGTCTCTCAGTTGTATAATGGTCAGCTCAGCCCTAAACCTCAACAAAGTTCTAGATTAATTAGCTTTCTTTTTAGAAATATACAATTCATTAATATTATTAATTTCTATAATAATTTTAACATTTCATTGAAATACTGGGTAATTTTGTATATAAAATATTGATTTATTTGTAGTTATATACCTCTATATTAATTATATAGATGTAAATCATTCTAGACAGTTTATTAAAGTGTTACTCCTTTCATTGAGTTTAATTATTGCAAGTAAATATGAAGAAGTTGACCATGTGTATGAGGGAAAGATCATGTTATTTGATGCGCTGCCTCTACTGCCCTAGTGAGATAAAAAAAAACAAACAAGGAGTTCTCTCCTAGCTGTGACAGGGTTTATGGAAAGTAACTCAGGAAGCCTATTTCTCTTGCATTTTTAAATGTTGCACTGATTGTCTCTAAATAAAAGACAATATATGTTAAAGTATGTAACATGAGGTATTGCAGTGAATTATACTGCTATGCCACCTACAGCCACATGTATGCATTTCTGTCAGGAAAATTATTTCCTTAAGTAAAAATAATTACACAAAGCAATCTAGTCTAAACATGCAGTGTCTTCTTATATGCGTATTCCCTGTTTTCCTTACAGACATAGCACTGCTCAAATCATTCTAAGCTCTCAATGGTTTTTAAAGAAAAATGCATTGAATGGTTTGATAAGCTTTCAATCACAATAGACTGAAAGAAAAAAGGCTAAACATACTACAGAGTGATTGTACATTGTTTCTATGCAATGAATAATATTTTAAGAATTTCATGTTGCTGCCTGAAAATTGGGCTTTCCAGTCTTCCTTTACCCTGTATATAATATTTTTTAAACTACAAATATATTTATCCTGTGTGCCATGCACACTTTAAATGAAACTATGATGTTTAACAAAACATTTGAAATAGTTGATATGTCTGTGTTTTTTATGTTTACCATCCTTTCCCTGTTGGATATAATATTGAATGATATGTAAATGATTTACTGTAGCGATTTTGTAGCTGACTACTTTTAAGACATTTTCTCCTCTTAAAATATAATTCCTTGGAGGAAAATGCAGTCCAAAATAATATAAACTAAAAGCAGTGTTCCTTATAATTTCACAAAGATGGTCAGTCTTTACCTAGCAGCAAAACAGAGCTTTAACCATCCTAGAATTACTATCTGTTGTGATTCTTATGAGCTGCTGCTAGTGCTGCAATTTCTCTTCCTCAAATGCCCTGCAAAACACTCTCAGTCTTCAAAGTACAGTTCCTTAAGAATATATTGGTTTCCCTTTGCAGAAAATGTGTCTCTGAATATGAAATGTTTAAAATTTTGCAAGTAGTGTGATTTACAAAGGAACATTTTTTTTAGCTGGAATAGACTCAATTGACAGCACTGTGAAGATGCAACTCTCAACCAAAGTGGGGTTTGGTGTTTCTGATTTTCATTTTGTTAAAATTGCCAGAGTATATCTTCATAGCATTCTGTAGAAATGTAAAATTCTTTCTCTCCTTCCCACTCTTCCCCTGCCTGCTCTCTCTTTCTCCTCCCTACCACTTTTTGTTGCTTGTGTTATACTTCAGTGTACAGGGAAGTAGATAATAATCAAGTTGATAAAGGACTAGCTCCTTAACTCAGTGACATGGAGCATAAGAGCATTTTTAATATTCCCTGTTTACAAAACAGAATTAGAATTACTGTGTAAGGAAATTCTGAATCTGGGCATTGAAGAGGGGAGGCTGACAGCTTTAGTGGAAATGTCAGTGTATCCAAGATGTACTTAAAAGAAGATCAGGTACCAGACCCATGTCTAAGGTCAGGTCTGGAATCCAGACCAGATTGGTCCCAGCATGCCCAATAAATGGCTTTAAGGCATCACTCAGGCTGGCAGCTACAGCCAGAGAAGAGTCAAATGTCAGGCTAATAGGCTAATAGGACTGTGCTGGTGTGCAGCAACAACAACAGCACAGCCAGCAGATCAAAGGAAGTGATTTTACCCTACTACTCTACACTCCTGAGGCTATATCTTGGTACTGAATCTGGTTTTAGGTCCCCTAGTACAAGAAAGACATTGGCAAACCAAAGTGAGTTCTGTGGAAACCACAAAAGGTTGATGTGTCTGGAGCACTTCCATGTCATTTACATCTTGATGACTGAAGAAAAAATAGTCAAGGAATAGCAACATTTTGCTCAAGAACAAAAAAAATACATAACCAGGTATTCAGCAGTCATAGTCATGACAGGAGCCTGGCAAGCAAGTCATTCAGAATCATCAGTAGAGCTATTTCTTGCCACCTAGATTTTAATTAATGAAAAACCTGGAAGATTAAGTCATCCAGATATACCATCCTGTTTTACAAACAAAAGTTCACAGCTTCCTCTTTGAAGCTGAATAAAAGTTCAACTTTCAAGATTATTTTTGGAGAAAAAAAAATGTTAGTGTTAGACGTCTGACACATTGAAATGAAATGTATTTTACTCCAAAATATAAAATTTTTGAGATTCTGACTTTGTAATCTGATCTATAAAAAGAATCTGCAGAAGACAAGAAAATCTTCAGCATATGATAGAGCATAGAGTGTGTCTGTGGAATGGAATTTGTTACAAGATAAGGTTAGGAACAGGATGAACAATGGGTAGAAATTTTATTCTAGTGGAATTAAATTATATATAATGGTACTATTTTTTTCTCATCATGTTTCCCTCTTTCTTTGATTTAAATCATACTTTCTGGCTGCCTGTGGGTAAATTTGAAAACTCTCAAGCTCTGATATTTTTTCTCTCATGTCAGGGAAAAAAAATTCATAGACTAACCTATTCTATTACAAAACCTTTGTCTGTCTTCAATGTCTTTCATAACTTCCTCTTGGGCAAAGTTCAAAATCAATATTCTACTCTTGCTTTTCTTAGTCTATTAGATGACCTTGAGCCCACAAGCTAACATTTTATTGTTAATTTTGTCTTTCTTTGAGCTTCCATGTTTCTGTCTTCTCCTATTTCTGTTACCGTTTCAAGTGCTTCTTCAAATTTTACTCAAGGTACCCCAAAAATTTTTGCAGCAGGTGAGAATGATTAATTTCTGAAATCCTGGATTCCTTTCCATCTTCATTTTCACTTGCACAAATTCACCCAATTCCTGTCCTTCTCTTGGTTTGACTTCCTGTGTCTGAGCTAAAATTTCTGTGCAGGTTCACATCAAAATTCCTAAACTTCATTCAATGACACCTTTCTCCCTCATTTCACATATATTCACCAACACCTTGTCAATCGAAGTTCACTGTTTAGATGTTACCCATGACTTCTTAAATCTTTACAGACTGTTATTTTTCCACATATCATTAATAAAATGCATCTTTTCATTGCCATCTCTCTTGCCTTTTCAGGCTTTTACTGTCTCACATTTCAATTTCTAGAGAGAATCTGAAGAGTAGAAGTTAGAAAATACATTGGTTGAGATAAAGACAGTTTAATACGTAAAGCAAAAGCTGTGCATGCAAGCAAAGTGAAACAAGGAATTAATTCACTGCTTCCCATCAGCAGGCAGGTGTTCAGTCATCTTCAAGAAAGCAGGGCTCTGTCACGTGTTATGGTTACTTGGGAAGACAAAATGCCATCACTTTTAATTTCTCCCCCCTCCCATTCTTCTTCTTCCTCCAGCTTTATAGGCTGAGCATGACGTCATATTATATAGGATATCCCTTTAGTCTGTTGGGGTTAGTTGTGTCACCTGTATCCCCTCCCAGTGTTTTGTGCACCCCCAGCCTATTTGCTAGTGGGATGGTGTGAGAAGGAGAGAAGGCCAAGAACTGTGCAAGTACTGATCAGCAGTAATAAAACATCCCTGTGTTATCAATTTTCAGCACAAATCTTAAATATAGCCCCATACTAGCTACTGCAAAGAAAATCAACTCTTTCACAGTCAAAACCAGCACAATCAGTCAGAATATGGATTCACAGATCATCCACAGCAGGATATGTCAGTAAGGCAATTCTGAAAACATTTGCTGATTGACCTTCCCTGAAGTATATTTCAATAAAGATAGAATAATGCATTGTAACATTCTTCATTGTGTTCACTGTAATTTAAAGTGTAGATTATTTGATGTTCATACTTTTTTCCTGCGATTAAGTATTTTGATAGAGATTGAATCATTGTTGTTTAACTGGTGCATGGAAGCAATGTGAAAGGAATGAAATAGAAAAAGAATTCTTCATTTACAACGACAGCTCTGAAACTAAAATGCCCTCTTGTCAGGGGACATATTAGGAAATCAGTGTATCTACTGGATGTCCTTCAGGGACAGAACAAAACATTTATGCTCTCCTCGGCATTATATGAATTCACTAAATAGTCTACTGCTGTGTATTTAAATATGGCTAAAATGAGGGAACAAAAAATAACTTTAAACACACAAAAAATCACTACAACCATAACAATGTTATGAGATTTGCCTTAATAGATCATATTACAAATATGTGCCAAGAAAAATCTGTTGGTAATGTTAATTACACAATTGAAAAGTGAGATTGAAGAAAAAGAGAATATAAACCTATTTTTTCTAACGGCTTGCCGTCCATAAACACCAGTTTCCCTGTTTGTTGAAACACGAGGCTGAGGTCCAGTGAGGAATTGAATGACTTCTTCCCCTCAGCCTGCTACTAGCAGTTACAGAGTGATAGTATTAAACCATGGAGAAAATTGAACACCAACTTATTTCCGAAGGAAGCGAGACAGCTGCACGGAAAGAGCCTCAGATGTTCTCAGGTGAAGAAGGCAAGGAGAGGACATGGCCAGGATTACATAAAAAAGCCTCAGAGATTTAACATGAATTCCAGTGAAGCAGAAGGGTAGAAGATTCTCTTGGGAATTCCTGGCATATTATTAAACCTTTTGAAAAGGGTTCTCCGAGTGACACATGCAGATGGGTGCACATTGCTTGTCTGATTGTACAGTGTAAGTTTCAAAAAAGTACAGAATGAGGACAAGCAGGAATTTATCCTTGGTGTTGACACACTTCCAGCCAGGTGGTAGAAAGCTTACAGTAAGGTGTGAATCATGGCTGATGGCTTTTACCTACAGTACATTAAACCTTTTTGTGGGGAGCTGTCAGGTTACACTGTCATTAGGGAGAAAACAGACCTCTTATGTAAGAGCATGAAACAACAATTCCAGTGTCTGTCTTTCTTGAATTCAGGGGTTATTTTTATTTTTAAAGTCAGGATGTTTGCATGTGCTTCCATGTAGTAATACCACATTTCCAGGACCAGTTACTTGTTTCTTTTTTGGAGGAATTTCAGTTAAGGAAAAAAAAATAGCTGCAGAGCATTCAACGTGTGTCCTGAACTTTCTGTGTCACAAGGGTGGCTTAGGCTTTTGCGAAAATAGTGAAATTAAATCCACTTACCTTTTGTAAAGGGAAGCTACTATGGGAGATATTTAAAGTGGCTTAAATAATCTGGCTTTTTCAGTGACTGTCAACAACAAAGGCTTTAAGACTTCATTTGCAAGCTTTATCTTTAATGTAAAATGGCAGCAATTGACATTTAAAATTGTCTGGTACAATACCCTGTATGATACTGGTAGAAGCCACAGGAATCTTACATTGAATGAAAAAATTATTTTTTTCAGCTGTACAAAATTAAAAATGATCTGGTATAAGAAATGCACACGTTCTCTTGACTTGAATTGCAAGAGAGAAGCTGCTAAAGGGTTAGGTATTTTATTTTTTGACTGTGTTTTGTGAGATAAAAGGGAGTTGAACACAGGGTAAGATTAATTCTCCCTCTCTATCATTTCTGTTTGTTCTCTGTCCCAGCTTAATATTCAATACAGGATTTCCATACAGTGTAGAGAGTTTGTAGAAAAAAGTTTCTAAATTGCTCACAGATTAATGATTTTATTTTCTTTTATATCCTTAGATTTGAATCAGTATTCTTTCCAGTGTGAGCTGTGAGTTTAGTCAAAGAAAATCTAGACAAATGAGATTTTTTTTCTTTCAAGCCACGCTCATAATGATCAAATTTTTGGTTAATACTTAACAAGTACAGGTAAGAAAATATTCATCAGCAATCACACTTCTCTTTGGATAGGATAGAGATAATAAATCTGCCTTAGTGCAATTTTTAACTCCATATAATAAAGACAGAAATGGAGCTGTAAATATTAATTTTTCCTTTACTATTTGACTTGTGCACTCTTCTCCTCAATTCACTGCTTCATTGTGATGCTTCATGAGTGTGTGTCTATGTGCATGCATGTGGACAGCTGTGTGAACTTCACTTATTTACCTATTTGGAACTTATATATGATAACAGCAGTTGTTCAAAGAGAGCATTCCACTGCATTAATTAATGTTCCATGCTAAATGAGAAAATTACATCCTCCACACCAGTCAATAGAAATAATTAATTTGATTCAAATGCTAAATTAAGTATGGCAAGGAGGTTTCTGGATTATAGTTAAGGAGGAAATAGACTGCAGCCTTGGAAAGCCTAGAGCGCGTTTTGCACTGCACCTTGAAAAAAACAGCTTTGACTAAAGAGTGAGTTAGTCTGTTTCTTTGAAGGCTGCATTACCAAGTCAAAGTCTTCAGGGCCTCGTGAGGGTTCAATGACAGAGAATATTGTAGTAGCTAGATGTAGGACACATAGAATTTAGACTTTTTGATCAAGTTGTAATAAACAGCTTTAATTAACTGGGCTTCCCAGAGGGGATTAAAGAGAAGTGAAGAACTCCTGTTTTATTATTTAAGATTCAAACTATTGCCTCCCTTACATATATTCAGATTTTATAGTTAGAATCTATTATGGGTTCATTGCAGTGGAGATTGTACAGCCAGTATACCTGATATATTTTCTCTGTTCTTCTTGGTAAAAATAAAAACCTTCAGGTACCATCTGTGTTTCAGAACAGTTATTAAGTAGTTGTGTTCTTATTTCCCTTCAGACACACATCTGTTGACTTACAACTAAAAGAAAGAGAAAAAGAGAAAATAAGAAATTTATACTGGTGATGTACTGTATTCCCATTTTGAAATCTATTTCAATTTTAATCTCTGTTTTATTAGTTAACCAACCATAAATGACCATGGTTTTCGTTTATGAGAGATCACCACTGAAAAAAGTTATGATAATTATTTAAAATTTTAGATGTGCTGTATTCTTTACACATAATTCTTTACCACACATTATTTGTATCATACACTCCAGTTCAACATCCTGTGTTACTAGGTTACCTTGCACTGGATGAAGACACCACAGGAGTCTGATTAGAAATCACCCCATGAGTTATTAGAGCAAAAAAAATCCATCACTCTCCTAATGAACTTGTAAAAAGAAATGCAGGGCTGTCTCCATAGTTAATCAGGATTTTGAAGCAGCATTACTTAGATCGCTTCTAGGGGTTTAGTTCCTTGACTTATGACCTCACTTTGCAAGTACACAGGTGCTTAATATTACATACATTCTGAAAATTAAGTAAGTTAAAGTATGGTCTCAATAACAGCAATAACTTGTAAGTACTAAGAGCTGATCAGTGTACTGAAAAGCAAAAAATATCCCTTTTGAGTTCTTCTCATAAAGAAATAATTAATAATGGAGCTGTTTAAAAAGTGTTTTCTTCTCTTTGTATGTTGAAAATTGAAATTTACTAGTAAGTATAACCAAATACGGCCTGGCACAGAGCACTCCAAGGTGGTTTGTCAACATCTAACTGGCCAACTTATTCAAATTATTTTCAATCATATGAAATAAGTTGCAGTAGCTACTAACTCCCTTCTTAAAAATAAATTTTTGATGCTTTAGCAGAGGGTTAAGGTCTTCAGAGGTAAAAGAAAAATATCATAGAATCCTAAAATCATAAAAATTATATGGTTGGAAAAGACTTTTAAGATCACCAATTCCAACGATTAACTAACTCTACCATGCCCACTTCTAAACTATGTCCCTGAGCAACATATGTAGATGGCTTTTAAACACATCCAAAGATGGTGATTCGACCACTTCCCTGGGCAGACTGTCCCAGTCTTTGATAACCCTTTCAGTGTAAAAGTTTTCCCTAATGCCTAACCTAAACTTCTCCTGGCATAACTTGATGTCATTTCCTCCTGTCCTATCAGTCACAACTTGTGAGAAGAGACCCATACCTACCTCTCAGAGAGAATCAGAGAATTTGGCAAAAAAACCCCAATATTCATCCTGTGATATACCATAACAACTTACTTTATGGGCAAGTTTCTTGCAGTAAAAGATCTGATTTTTCAACCTGCATATATTTGTTTCTCTTTTAATTATGAAACAATAAACTTCATGAGACTAAGACTAGTTAACACATAGATGAATAAAAAAATAACCAAACCAACACGTCAAAGGAAAATATACATGTAAAAAAAAAAGAGAAGTTAAGGCAACATTTCCTTTCTTAATATTGTACTTTTGCTTTTGTGATATTAACAAGGATTGGTACTCATTTAAATCCTGATCTTGTTCTCACTGTAGTCAATGTCAAATCACTTCCTGGCTCCAGAAGCACAAAGCAAGGTGATAAGCACCGAGAGGTTCTCTCATTAAAGGAATGGGACATTTTGGAATTTCATTCTGAATAATGTTGTTGAGGCTTTCTTGATACTGGAATTACAGCATCAGACAAACCACTTGTGATTGGTATCTCTACATCACAGACTTATATTTCCCAGTGCAAATATAACCGAGAAATCAGGGCAAAGTTGGGCTGGGAAACAGAGATAACAGGAACTGCTCAGAGTCTTGGAGCATGGCAGTGGCAGAGATGAGAAAGAACCTCCTGAACAAGGATACCTGCTGGAGAGCACAGCCTACTTGTATTAGCAGTCGCAGAGACTACACTTGAACATGTGTTGGAAAATGAGGGTAACAAAAGCATAGAGGGAGATGAGTAGTGATCCTGAAAGAAGAAACTGGCATGATGAAATATCAGAGATCAAAGATATATTTTTTTACAGTACACAGATGTTAGACAAGCTTGCAAAAGAGAAGCAATTAAAAAATCTATTGTGCCTGAATTATTTAACGTTAAGCAGAGTATTCAGAAGTCATTTCCAGTGAAACTCTCCTGAATTTACTGGACATGAACAAGATCACTTCATATAATTTATTTTTTAACTATTATTATTTTTAGGGTTGATGAAGATATATATACTTCTTGACAGAGTCCTTACAGAAAATCATGAATGTAGGAAGAAACTAGTATATCAATAATCATCAAGAATCACAGTATTTTTAAAAGATATACTCCTGTTCCAAGTTGAATACAGAGAAGAAATGTGTTAAATTAATTGTGTTATAAATAGTAAAGGTAGATACAGAAGAAAAGCTGTATAATATTCAGAGCAAATAAAACAATTACGATCTAAAGAAAGAGTAGTCACTATGTCACAATATAATAAATATCTTTAATGCTAAAGGAAAAAGAGTAGGCATATTGATCAAGAGGGAGGAGTATATTACTTGAACAATAGAAAAGAGGAAAAGCATCTACTTGTTTTGCAAGTGAGAACAAGATGGAAAATCAAACACTGAAAATGTAACAAATAAAAAAAAATACCAAGCCACTGTAAAAGTCTCCATGGAATGAACTACCAATAACAAATACTCACTTTGCCAAAGATCTTCTTTCTTCTTCTTTCTTGGGAAAGTTATTTAACTTCTTTTTGGTTTAGCCGCCTGAGTTATTAAGTAAGAATGCTACATCTTCCTATGTCACAAAGACGTGAGACATAATTTAACATAAAGTGATTCAAGGCACTCTTAGAAAAAAATGAAGAAGTTCTTTCTATATAAATAGTTTAAGAATACCGCTCTCTCGTGATGCATTGTCTCTGTCCATCCATTGTGCTTCTCTCCACTCTTATGTCTCAGAAGTACATATCTTCTTCAAAGGATTAACTGACTTGAAGACAAACATTTTTGTTACTTTTGTAGAAGGATGATGTGAGAACAAAACTAGGAGTCCTTATGAACATGAGGAAATAATTCCATATCATGGAAGAATACAGCTTCGAATATATCATCCTTCCAAGGATAATTTAAAAAAATATAGTCTGTATATATTCATCAATGGTATCATATACTAGATCTCTGCTAAAGACCTAATATGCAGCCTTCTAGAATAAGACAGAATTACAGATCATAAACCATTTTTGCACTTTGTTTAGCACTAATGGTTTTGATGTGACAATGGCAAGTTTAAAAATACAAATAAAACAAGGTTTTTAGTTGAAGGTAGTAAATTTTCTACAACAAACTGATCTTTCTGGAGAGACAAACAAGCAACAATATTCTTCATGTGGAAGAGAACTTTTGTGACTTTTCTCCAATCACTTCAGAGAGTCTTATAAATATTATTTCTTCTTACAAATATTTTCTTGCTTATAAATAACAGTCAAACATAATTTCTGAAATGCTGTTTTCAGGAACAATTTGACTGAGTAACTTAGAAACTCCTAAACAGTTAATCTTGGAGAACAACCTATTAAGAAACAAGCAGAAAATAGCAATAAACTCACAGTTAGTACTCAGGAACTTTCATTATTCAGGGCTGAAACAAATCAAACATCACAACAGGAGCACCAGAAATTTCAGTTCTATGTTCATGTTATTTTGATTTTACTGAATAGCCTCTAAGACCTCTGAGCACTTGATTAAAGTTAATGTTCCTTCACCTGTATAAGATCTGAAGAAGCAGCTAACTCCTTCCTAGTTGGTGATCTGATTACCACAATGCCTTGCTTTAAATTTTGGTTTTAATAAAAGATTTGCTGCATGCATATTATTTGAAAAATCAAGTAAAAGACTACAAGGTTTGACAGAACAGAGAAAGAGGAAAATCTTAAGTCTAAAATGAGAAGATAGATCAATAGTGTTGTTTTTCTTTAGTGCTGGGGATGGGCTGCTGCCAATGCTCCTGCCTGTCTCCATTCATTGTGAGAAGAACACTGCTTAAGATAATTATGTGTGTGCTGGTTTTCAGAAGGGATAGATTGTAGCCTGGGACAGAGTTAATTTTCTTCATAGTATGAGACTATGTTTTGGATTTGTGCTGAGAATAATATGATAACACACTGATGTTTTGGTTGTTGTCAAGCAATGCTTACATTGAGTCAAGGACTTTCTTTAGTTTCTCATACTGACACAGCCAGGACAGCTGACCCAAACTGGCCAAATTAGCTGAAGAGGGCTATTTCTATCTGCGGACTGACTGG
This sequence comes from Mesitornis unicolor, assembly GCF_000695765.1. Classification (NCBI taxonomy): domain Eukaryota; kingdom Metazoa; phylum Chordata; class Aves; order Mesitornithiformes; family Mesitornithidae; genus Mesitornis; species Mesitornis unicolor. The sequence goes on from NW_010172422.1 coordinate 61,675, forward strand.
GCATCAGTCAGCAGTTGATGAGCAGTTGCATCCATCACATTATTTCTCTTGGTCTTGTTGTGTTTTACTATTTTATTGTTTTTATTATTGTTACAGTATTATTAGTATTACTATTATTATTACTATATTTTAATTTTATTTAAATTATTAAACTCTTCTTATCTCAAATTATGAGCTTTCTTATCCTTCTCCTCCAAGTTTCTCATTGAGGTGGCAGGTGGGTGATGAGTGAATGGCTGTCTGGCACTCAGTTGCTGTCTGGATTAAACCACAACGAGAAAAATGCAACTTGTTGCACTAGCATATTTTATGACATTTGTCTTGGGTGGGGGGGTGCGGGGGGGGGGAGAAAAAAGAAGTAAAACAAATTAAAACAAAACAATAGTTAGTAGTTACTGGTTTCCATTTTGAAAATGGCCCAAGATTTGCCTGACCCTGCAGTCTCATAATGTATCTGTGATTAATTCTGCCACTTTCTCTGTCCAAGGTAACTTTCTGTCAGACACTTTTTACTATTCAATCCAGTTGACAATGTATGAGTTTACAACTTGCTGACTGGTAGCAGAAAAGGAGCAGAGGAAGGGCTCCTGCAGGCTACCAGCCTTGTGAGAGACATTCTCCAGTGACATGGCATTGTCCTGAATATAGAGGTGCTCCTCAGCCCCAAGCAGTCACATCCCTTTCCTTGTTCCCCTGTGCCGAGGGTCTGGCTCTCTGAGCCCAAGGCCTGGTGTCCGTGCAGCATGTCTGTGCAGCCAAGGCATAAACTTCTGAGAAACCTGTTAAGTTCTGAAAAAAAGCTGCAAGAAAGTCTACAAAGGGGAGCAATAAAAGGGCATGAAAAGACAGTAAGAGTGACAGACAGAGGTCAGACTATTGAAAAAGGGGAAAGTTATCAGGCCAAGGATTCAAAAGGAAAAACACTAACAGAAAAAATCTGTAGCACTAAAGAAATAAAGCAGGGATCTGGAAGACTGCAACTCAGCAGCAATGCCAGTGCAATAATTTTCATGGTACTCACACTAGTATTGTGGACCTACATTGAAAGTAAAAACTTTCGTCACATATCTAATTTGTCTTAGTGAAAAACTTGCATTTACTTATTGTATTTAAGGACAGCATGTAGAGAAGAAGTTTCTCTGATTTTGTCTCTACCATCACCTGAATCCAACTGACAAAAATGCACTCATGGTCTTTAAAAATTGTGTTATTTAAAAATAAAATAAGAAATCACCAATATTTTTAGAAGCAAATAAAGAAGTCTTTGTGTAGTCATGTAAAGGTAAAGTCAATACCAGGATTAAACAAGCACACTAATAACAATAATATGTGATTTTATCATAATGTGAAATAAAAACTTACTTCCTACAAACCTCTTTCTATCTATATTGCTCCATTCTGCAATATGAACGCACCATATCTGTAGTACCTTATACAGAATTTGCATAGCAGGTTATCAGAATAAATATCTGTCAATGATAGTAAATTGAAAATTCGTTTGAAAATAATATTAAAAGCTATTTAAAGTATCTACCACTTCACCATCTCACTCCTGATGTTACTGAGATGCTAAGATAATTAAGCATATATGAAACAGCAATTTGAGGCAAAATAATACCTAGCATATAAGCAGTTTCTCAAAAAATCTTTTCAGAATAAACTTTTTCCAAAGGTTTTAATGACAGTTTCAAAAGCAGTTCAAGAATTTGCATATAAATTAATAATTTAAAATGTTCTGAGATTAATACTACATCGATGCCTCTCAAGAAATTACCTTACTTATATCATGCAATTGATTTGTGTCCAAATTGGTAAAATCACTAATTATTTCACATTAAATTCAGTACATTTCTTAGTAATTATAAAATATGACTGATAGTTTCACACTGAAGTTTAGTGATCTCTAATTTCTAGCCAAATGTTCTGAGCCTTCTCTAGGAAAGGAAAAAAAGAAGATATGTAGTGGAATATTATTGTTGTTTTTAAGATCATAGAAAAAACTCCCAGGCATGATATCCAGCAGAATTTTTTGCATGTATGAGACAAAATTGAGACTTTGGAGGTAATGCAAAACATAAGGACGTGAAGCACAAACAGCAGCACTGAGGACTATACAACATTCTGCATGAAATTGTGATGCTAATGAAGTCTAGTGTTATAACAGCATATGAAAGTAGGAGTGCATAGAAGTATGGTTTTTCTTCCTAAATGTGTAATAGAAGAGACAAGTGTTTGTTTGTTTGTTTGTCTTTCTGTAGTAGATAGGGCACTATAAGTTTATGGAGGAGAAGGCATTTATCAGAAAAGACTGCACTTCTCTTATAATTTAGAAGTGTTTTATTTTAAAATACATTCTTTGTTCACAGATCAACACATATGAATATGCTTTTTTTTTTCTTAAGACTGATTCCATAGGTAAAATACTTTATGAAATAGATTTTTTCCTGGTTTTCTAATAGTACTTCGATATTAATCTAATGCCAGTAGGACTTTTAAATTTAATGGAATTTTAAACAAACTGAATTATCTATATGTTTAGTGATACACCTTTACACTAGAGACAATTTTGGTGTGAGTAAAGTAGTGATAAACTGATACAGAGACATGGGAGGGCAGCATGGGAGGGAGTGGGAAGAAAAGGATAAGATTATAGCTTCATAAAGCAACCTCAAATTTCTAAGGTTACCTGTATCTGCCTTGTCCTGCCATGACTACATCATTTAATTCCTTGTGAGCATGGAACAATTTATAATTTTCTTTAATTGAGAAATTTATAGAAAAATTATGGTAGTTTATGAGAATGACAATTTGTATTAAACTAGTCCAACCTATTAATGTCAGAAGCTGATTAATCTATAATTGCAAATTGGTTGCAACAGATAATAATAGCTAATAAGACATCACAATTTAAAATATGTGTTAGTTCAAAATTAAGTGCTTTTCTAAGTATGCAAATTATATGGTCTAAACTAAACTCTTCATCAATAGGAAGTTGTACATGTTCATGAAGAAGTTAAGTCATATTTATTTTAGTTAAACTACAGCCTAGACAAAGAACCACAGTGTCAAATGAACCTCAACATTGTCAGCTGCTTTCTTTTCATTAGTGTTTTTACTTTCAGTGTATCTTCCCTTTTTACCCACAAGGAGCACTGGACACCATGGAACAAACTAATTCTTTAAGTGCATTGTCCTTATGCATTTTCTTTGGTTTTAAAAAGCAGCATTTGGACAGTCCTGATTCACAAAACTGTGACAGGGAGCAGTAGGAGCAGGGCACTGAGGAGAGGGCTGAGAACCATGGTGACTTTGTGAATGGGTGATGGAGAAAAGGGAGCAAGTTAATCATGTGAAGTAGTGAAGGCTGATATGAGTGGGGTAGGGCAATTGAGATAGGACAACCTGGCAAAGACAGCTAAGCAGTGGAGCTAGCTGAACCTCCTCAATTTACTGTCTTTTTCAACCCCTACTTAGCTCCCTTTCCCCACCAACCCTGTGGCCAATTCTGTTCTTTTCATCACCAGTTTGGCACAGTAAGATAAATATACCAGATTCAATAAAGCCCCTAACCTTTTATTAATGAAGCATTACAATGCTTTCTTCTGATGCTTGACTTCTCCACAGAAACTCCAGATGCACCTCTTCTGCCTCAAGAAAATAAATCCAAAAGCAGACATGCTGTCTGAAGATTTACAGCAATCTACCAAAATGAAAAGCTGCTGTATGTGAGCTTCTGTCTCTGGACACCTGGTATGTGCTCAGATGGCGCTCTCCATCCTTTGCTCCAGATCTGGAGTTCAGCAGTCATCTTGAGAAGATTCATCAAGAGCAAGGATAAATCCTCTCATACAGGAGAGTTCTCTGTCAGAAAGAGGAGAGTTAGGGATATTCACCTTTATGACTTGTCAGAGCACCCATTTGCTGAATCCAAATGTAGTCTAGACAGAAGTTATCTCAGACAATAATGGACAGAGAGTTAGATGTCAAGAAAACCTTCAGGTAACGAAAGATGACACCTTGTTTTGTTTCCAAATACAGGGACCCAGTGAGCATGAACGTTTTGGACTTTGCTGAAGCCTACTGTGAGGATTTTTCTTTATTATTTGATCTTCTTTGAGAGCTTTTTGACCCCTTTTATGAAGTTGTTCCTGCTTTGAAAGAATTTTAAAGGCTTATGCTTCAAAAACTGACTTTTATACACACACATTTGTTAAATTTGGTCTGAGAAGAGAATAAGGAACAGAAGTATTAGTCCCAAGTATAATCTGCTGCAATAGCTCCAATGTTATGGAAAAGTTAAAGCCAGGCATGGCATTTCAGATGACTGCAACTGACCCATGACAATGTACATTTGATTATAACCTTACAGCCAAAGGAGTTTCCTAGTCAGGAACACCAAATTATTTGATACTCATCTATTGCAATGGGGGATTTGTTGATATTTTTTTAATTCTGGATTTCTGGGCTGAATAGTCATAATCTAGTAAATTGCCTCCTAATAAAGCCTGTAGATTAGCAAATGGACTCAAGGGATCACTATCCCTTAATCATGCCATAACCTTAAGAGATTCTATCCCCTTCATACTTCGGTAACATTTTGACAAGCTCATCAAACTAGCAGTGTTTAATAAAAGTGAATTTTAATAAAATATTTTGAAAATATTTTGTAGAACTTTATATTTCTGTAATTATTTTTCAATAAGGCAAACAGCTGTGCTTTAAAATTTAAAAAGATCTATTGTGTATATTAGAATATGCTTTTGTTTAAATAATCCATAAATCCACAGTTCTAGCTGTTAACTGAAAATTAACCTCGTGGTTGATTTGTATTGTTTTGATCTCATGTCCTACAGAGAATAGCTGTAGCTTTTTTAATCTACTATGTTCAGAAATGAAATGTTAAAGACTTAATTTTTCTTTTGATAAAAAAAAAATTGAAAATTGAAAGTAAATAATTCTCATTATTTAAGTTAAAGATTCATTTATAACTTATTATATAATCAATTTCTTTCAGTCAGCTTGGTTATTTAATCCATCTGTTCTATCTTTCTGAAGAACTATGTTAGTTGAATAATTACAGAGAAAGGCAGCTTAGAACAAGAATCTTGGAGAAAATCTTACATTTGTATGTGATGAACACAATGCTCTGTCATCAGAATTTATATCAGGTTTCTAAAGGGGAATGGAAATACCTCTATGAGGAAAAAAAAAAAAAAAGAAAAAAACATTTTCTTTTTGTCTGTTCTTACTGTTTCCTATGTTTTGTGCTTTTAGATTATGAAGGGAAAGGCTATTTCTTCACAAGAGACTTAAAGGATTTTAAGTTACTTTGCAGAACACATAAATGAATTATTTTGCTTTTTTGAAAAAATTTGAGACCACTGTAAACCCTATTCCTTACAGAATAATAATCCTTCCACCCACATGCAGTGTCAGAGGTGAGCAAGATCTACATCTTCAGAAATAAGAACAGTTCTATACCATGTTGTTGAATCTTTAATGACTCTATGCTGATAAATGTGTTGGCTAAGAGGGAGTTGGAATTTTCCAGAATTTGAACAAACAGAGTAAGTCTATATTTTTCAAAAAAGACAGAACCTTGAAACTCTGAGGAGAAAAGAAAGTTGGTGAGAGTTTAGGAGAGAAAAAAAAATAGTGATTCATGCTTTCATTGTTATATTAGGAGTCTGGTGAACCACAGAAGACAGAAACTTACTAGAAAGAAAGAGCCCTTGTGATGTAGGAGGGGTGTCTTGACTAAAGTATCACTCAAAATTGGGAGATAAACCAGAAACAAATGAAAATACTTGTTTCATTTTCTTCTATTTATTTTATCCTCTTCAGAAACTTTCACATTAGCATTTTTGTGAAGCAAATATATAAATTTGTTTAAATTGCCATATATCCTGTAAATTCAGATTTGTCATAAGGAAGGTGCTATAAAAGGTTTCACTTATGTTAATAGTGACTGTGTTTCTTTTGTCTGTCTGTCCTTTTGTGTGTCTGTCTGTGTGACCTGTGCTGCTTATGAAGCTTTAAGACAGGGCAATAAAGCCCATTTCCATTATGAGATTAAAAGTAGTGATGATATGTCCAGAAAAAAATGACAGACTGAAAATTAGAAAGTACTGTGGCTTTATTCAGTCCTAGAAAAGTTTTCAGAGACATGGATATGGGGAGACCTATATACAGCAGTGCTGTGAGGTTGTATAAAGGAGCTCTACACAGACTGTGACCCACAGCTCTCCAACTGTGCCTATATATAGTGCTGAACAAAAAACACTTGCAACCATATTATGATTTCTAGGTATTATTAAGAAACAAGTGCTGTTTCAGATACTGGAAGAATTCTCCAATGCAGCTGCTTCCAATGGCAGGTATGTAAAAAATGAAATTTGCAATATCAAGAAATGAAGATGTTTCTAATACAGAAAACCAGAATTTGAATGGACTAAAGTGGCAAGAAATTTTCTTTAAGAAATTTTACCCTAATCTATAAAACAAAAACAACTTAAGCATTTGAAGATATTTTCATAGAAAACACTAGGGAAGTAAAAATATAAGTACTTATTAGAGATAGTAAAAATAGTTCTTTCCACACATTGTTGCTGCATTCAGTTACTCCATTCCATTATTTCTTATTCTTTGAGACAAATAATGGTACAGGAAAACAGGAAATTCCCATTTGGATCTATGGTGCAAAGGAAACATTGCGCTCCCTGGGAATCCTTATGCAAGTTGTTTAACATTATTCCATCTGCAGCCAACAATTAGTAAGAAGATTAAAATGCAGACTTGAAGAGCACTGAAAGCCACAAGTGAGGTAATTAGTAAAATGATAGTGTATTACAATCTCTTTCTAATGGAAATACCTTTGCACAGTAAAGATCCACATATCACTCACTTAAGTGTAAGTTGAAGAAACCAGAACAATCAGGATGAAGCTTTGACCCTAAACTACTTAGAATAAATGGAAGCTCAAATAATCACCTGTTATTTCTGTTCTCCCTGCAGCTACTAGATATTTTTCCCCCTTTTTTTCCCTTGGTTCAAAGTGTTACTGTATCATAGCATGCATGTATGAAGGTTTACTGGAAGAGGCAACCTGTCCAGTCATTTCCATCCTTTCTTTGCCTTCATAACCCAGGGCCTATGGGTTCAAGAGCTGCTGCACAAAAAGTAACAATGTCATTGCCTGTTTGTACTTGCAGCAGAGACATAACTGTGTGCCTAAATATGAGTTTCCTCTGTCAAAACCCCAGAAATTTCTTTTTCAGAACTGTTGCCTGTCAGGTTGTTTTCTCAGCTTATCCCAATATCCTCAGTGTTTTCTCCTTCTGCTGTCATGTTTCTGCATTTGCTCTTTGAGAACAAAATTATGTTTAATTAATGTGGTAGCAGTGTGTTCTCCTCACATTTGTGGATCATAACTATTTTTTTGGTACAGCTGCTCTTAATGTATCTCACAAGCCTGGTGGGAAGCAATATAAGACTAGCTGCTGCTGCTGTCATTATAATTATTAAGAGTTTATTTAAAAAAAAAAACAACAAACAAAACCTGCAATTTACAAATGTGTCCAAATCAAAATTAGAAACAGTTAAAATTAAAAATATTTCTGATTGTTCCATAAACTGAAGTGTGTTGTGTACCCTGATGTTGTTATAAAAAAAAAGCATATGCAGCCTGATTGCTACACAGTGTACCAAAACTATTTCTGCCACACATTATAATAAGCAAATAACAGAAAAACAGTTTAATATATTTGTTGTTTCACTCCACAGATTTGTTTTAGAAATTTAACTGAGCTTAAATACAGGAAGAAGAGAAAATAAAGCCTTGTATGTCCAGGACTCTGGACCAAGGGAGATTCCATTTCTTGTTAACAACCTGGGTTTGCATCATCATACTCTTGTCCTACAATAATCTCCATAGGACAATGAGTCATCTACTCCTTTTCCATACTGCTTTTCCCTTTCCTCTCCCTTCCCTCTTATATATGCTCTTGAAAGTTTCACATAAGCAGGGTAGCATAAGTTTTTTATATTGTAATGATGACCAGAAATCTCTTGTGCAATGAATCCCTTATCAGAAAATCCAATTAATTCATAGGAGATTTGACTGACCTGTCATCAGCAGTTCTTTCTGATTTTGGAACACATTGGAGACAAGAAGAATAAATCTCAGAAACAGGTTGGTTTCTTTTTTCTTTTTGTTCTTCTTAGAACTACTTTCTGTGCAATTTTATGTCAACAGAAGAAAAAAGAAATCTTAGTTCAAATTATATTTAAAATATCTGTTATTGTTGCTATTCTAGACTAACTTACTTTTTTCAGTGTATAATGAAAAATATTTCAGTGATTTAAAGGAATAATGAGCAAATACAAAGAACTGAAAATCGTATCTTAATCTGAAAAGCTCTGTATTGAAATTATTTTCTGAAAGTGTAAATCATCATGTTTGTTAAAAGATGTGGTGATGCCCAATAACTAAGAGAATAAGAATGTTGAGATAGTGTATATAATAACTTTGGTTCTGTCAAAATAAAGGAAAAGGTTGCGATTTGGTTGGACTTGGATCATTTGTATTTATGAAAAGACTTGGTGTCAATCTGCAAAAGCAAGATCAAAATCCTTAGTTCAATGGGCTATTTAGGTTTAACCAAGTTCATATAACAAAGCTAAGAAAACATGGGAGAAATTAATTTTCTGTTTAGCAAGCAGTCAGGTAACGGTGAACTTTGTCTAAATGCAGTGTTGTCTATTCAGGGCACAGAGAGTGGAACATTGATCAGTGTAGGCGTGTAGTTCTGGCTTCACTTGTAAATGCCAAGTCACAGTCTGAAAAAAGAGATGGAATCTACATGAATCATCTCCATATGAGCCTGTGCAAAATGGGCCAATATCAAACGTTTAATAAGACTGTCACATTACCTGGCATTTGTATAAAGGGCCATGATGCGTTAATGAAAATCTTGTTGTTAAATATTGATTAACATATTCAACATATTGTTAGATCAAAACCAACACATGCTAATACAAACACTCCTCCCTCCAAAAACACATCTAGTAGGAGTGGATCTGTGAAAAGTATAAAAATGTGAAGTCCTATTGAAAATTATTATTTTCTAGGCAATAAAGTCCAGAAAGTTTAAGAATTAACTTATTTAAAAGTATTGCACTCTTCAAAGCTCCTTTGGAAAGCCAGTCTCCAAAGAATATTTTATGGGAGGTATGAAATGGTCTCAACAAATCCAAAAATTGCTTATTTAGCCATTTGTATGGTATACCATTCACGAGAAAATGTATTTCAGCTGACCACAGTAGGCCACCTTACATGAATGTTTCTGCCTCTGGAAACTTTTCTGCACTGTTCCAGGTCAGCATTAATGACAAATCTGAAGAAAGTCATTGGAAGAGTTGTGTTATACACCTGTGCCCAGGGGTATCTGAATTTTTTACTAGTCCAACACATGGAATGTTTTATCCTTTTTAAAGATTTTCTTCTTCACCTTTATCAAGTTTACATAATCATCAGTCTAATATGAATTACATTTATATCTTGTAGCATAAAATCTCATCAAATTTTCTTGTTTACTCATTGTTTCTGTATGTCTTTAGACTGTGTTGGCAATTGTTTGCACATAAACATTTGCTTCTGTTATGATAATGGCAGAGTAAAATATCTGTAATATCTCTGTTGGGTTTTTTAATTTATTTATTGTGTTTTTCCTAACAATGTGGTTATCATTACTGAAAAGAAATTTTATGATTAGGGAAAAATGATATAACAAAAAGAAGGAGGACTGAGGAAGAGTTTGGTTTTTTTCATCTTTTTATATTGAGTTGGCTAAAAAGTAATTGCAATTTTTTCTTGGTAAATGAAAGTTCACCCTCAGCAAGTTTGCAGATGACACCAAGTTGAGTGGTATGGTCAACATGCCAGAGGGAGATTTCATCAAAAAGGACATAGACAAACTGGAGAGGTGGGCCCATGTGAACGTCATGAGGTTCAACAAGGCCAAGTGCAAAGTCTTGCACTGGGATAGGGGCAATCCTCACTATCAGTATAGGCTAGGGAATGATGTGATAGCGAGCAGCCCTGCAGAAAAGTACTTGAGGGTATTGGTGGACGAAAGGTCGGACATGAGCCAACAATGTGCACTCACAGCCCAGAAGGCCAATTGTATCCTGGGCTGCATCAAAAGAAGGCTGACCAGCAGATGGAGAGAGGTGATTCTGCCCCTCTACTCTGCTCTGATGAGACCTCACCTGGACTACTGCATCCAGCTCCGAAGCCCTTGGTACAAGAAGGACTTGTTGGAGCGAGTCCAGAGGAGGATCATGAAAAACGATCAAAGGGCTGGAGCACCTCTTCTATGAAGACAGGCTGAGAGAGTTGGGTTTGTTCAGCCTGAAGAAGAGAAGGCTGTGGAGAGACCTTATAATGGGCTTCCAGTACCTGCAGGGGGCTAACACGAAAGCTGGGGAGGGACTGTTTACAAGGGTGTGTAGCAAAAGAACAAGAGGTAGTGGTTTTAAACTAGATCAGGGCATATTTAGATTAGACATTAGGAGGAATTTCTTCACTATGAGGGTGGTTAAATACTGGAACAGTCTTCCCAGTGAGGTCGTGGAGGCCTTATCCATGGAGACATTTAACGCTAGGCTTGATGGGGCTTTGAACAACCTAATCTAGTTAAAGATGTGTCTGCTTACTGCAAGGGGGTTGGACTAGATGACCACTAAAGGTCCCTTCTAAACCAACACATTCTATGATTCTATGACTCCAAAAGAAAACTTTTCATGGGAAACAAAACCAGTAGTAAACAATATTTTGTCTGTTTTATTCAATTACCTTTTTTTCATCTTACAGGCAAATTCACGATTTCACACTCAGAAAAGTTCTTATATTTTTTGGCAAAAAACAGTTCCAAGAATGATTTGATAACCTAATTGGCAGTGAAGGTTTTACCATTCAAGGCGTTTTGTAAAGAATGAAATAAATGGTAGTCCGATGGTGCCAGGTCAGGGAAATACAGTGGATGTAGTAACACATCTCATCCAAGCTGCAACAATTTTTGACAAGTGACCAAACTTGCCTATGGTCTAGTGTTATTATGGAGAAACACACCACCTTTGCGATTCACCAGTTCTGGATGCTACTGTTTGATGGCATCATTCAATTTAACCAGTTGACAACAGTACATGTTCAGTTCAGTTGTTTGGTTCCTTGGAAGAAATGTAAAATACACAATACCTTTGAAATCTCAGCAGACTGACAGCATAACTATCTTTTAGTGAATATCTGCTTTTGAAGTGCTTTGAACTGGTTCATCACACTTGCTCCATGACCATTAGTGTCATCTGCAAACTTGCTGAGGGAGCACTCAATCCCCTCATCCAGATCATTGATAATGATGTTAAACAGGACTGGCCCCAAAACAGAGCCCTGGGGAACACCGCTTTTGACTGGTTGCCAACTGGATTTAGCTCCATTCACCACAACTCTCTGTGCTCGGCCATCCAGCCAGTTTTTGACCCAGCAAAGCGTATGCCCATCCAAACCATGCCCAGCCAGCTTCTCCAGGAGGATGCTGTGGGAGACGGTGTCAAAGTCCTTACTAAAGTCCAGGTAGACAATGTCCATGGCCTTACCCTCGTCCACCAAGCAGGTCACCTCATCATAAAAGGAGATAAGATTAGTCAAGCAGGACTTTCAACACTAAATATCAATATGTTAAGATTATCAGTAGTCTCTCATGTTGTTAAATGTCGACTGGAGTAGATCAATGCCTTTTTTTTTGTCATTACCAACTTTGATTGGCTTTCCAGAGCATGGTGCACCTTTCAAATCAAATCTCCGGACCGAAATTTAGTAAACTAGTTCTGACACTGCTGTAGTTTTAAGGCATCTTCAACATACACATCACATATATTTGTATGAGCTTGCACAGCTTTTTTCCCTTTTCTGAAGTAATACGGCAAAATATGGTGAAAATGTTCCTTTTGATTTCCCATTTTGAAATCGATGCCAAATAAATAATTGCCAACGCAATCATACACTTTCTTTTTCTAAAACAAGCTTGAACTTTCAGTTGTCAAGTTACATAATGAATTTGTGGTTTAAAATTAAGTTAATTGCATTTCAAGACATGTATGTCCATCTATTAAAAAAAATGGAATTACCTTTTGGCCAACCCAAGAGTACCTCAGGTTTTCTGAAAGCCTGATAGTGATTTATGGCATTTAAGGTGAGATAAATTTCTTGTAATTCAATTCCTTTGTGCTATCACAGTATGAAATACACTGTCACAGCTCACTGTTCTTTAATTCTTTTCCTGTTAGAGGATGGTGCATGTGGATATACCTTGTGAAAGAGAAAGAATAACCAATACCTCACTAAAATTCAACACCAAACATAACACGGCATTACTAAGTCATTCAAAAAATATTTCAAAATATTTGTGATCAATATAAAGAGGAGAAGCATGATTTCCACCCCTTCTCCCTGATAGGTAGACTTTCTCCTAAGGCTGTGCCAGACTGACTATGCACACTGTTGTCTGATGGTGAAAGCTAGCATTTTGTAAATACTTAAGATGGTTGACCAGCTGAGAATACTGAATACCACTCACGCTAAAGACACAGTGAGACATGTATTATGCTGCTTGTACCTGATCTGGATTAAGCGTTGCTTCTTCCAATCTTATGCCTTCATTATGCCAGCATTAAGAAGAGCAACACAACATTTAATAATGACAGGAAAAGCAACGAGTACGAGCAAAAAGGAAAATTAATAATATATTTCTAGAGGTTAATGGAGTTAAATATAATCCAGAAACATTTATCTAAAACTGCACACTGTGTTACAAAATATCATTAAAGATGTTTTCTTAGACTTACTTGAAATCATAAATGTAATTGTTTTTTTTAATTTAATACCACATGGAATATGAAATTATTCTATTTTAAATTAAGTGGTTGATGTTTAAATCTAAAGTAGAACTAATTTCAAATGCTAAACATCCTATATCAAAGAGAAAACAAGAGGGACATAGAGAATATTTGAGTTATAATGAAAGTCTTCTGTATATATTTCCTCTATCTTTGTATGAAACCATTTATTAGTAATACAGGATAAAAGTAAGAGCACATGCTGTACAATTTTTATTTCCTATCAGAAATTATTCACTATTTTTGACACTGAGGAAGTCCACACAGAGCAATGAACTTGCCTTCTTCACACAACCAAGATATGCAAAAAGAAAATTATTGAGATGCAAAAGCTTTTTAACCAAGGCTTCTGAACTTTTCTCTGCAATATAATTTCCATGAAGTAAACCTCAATAGCAGTATTTCTGACCTCCTTCATGGGATATGAGTCATGCTTCATCTAGCCACAAATTCATCAGATTTGAAATCAATCTACCTCTGATTTGAAGTACAACGGGTAGAGAAAGACATCCTCTTCCTGCTGCAGCTGTGCTGACTGGAGAGGAGTGATGCCACCTCACTTTCAGCTGATCTTTCCCACCTCCCTGCTGGAAGTAACCACCCCTTCCCTTCCCATCTGCCAGATAAGCTGTTCCCATAAACAACCCCTTTTCCACTTCCACCAAAATTAGCTGAGGAATGTTTGAACACTTCTAATAATAGATCTTCTTTAAGCACCTTCATGTGGGCTGAGGAAGGATTGGAAGTGCAGAAAGGGCACTAACCCTAGAGGAGGCTGTCAGACCTGAGTCATGCTAGACAACAATTCTTCAGCCCTCATATTGCAGATGAAGGAGGATATCTCTCTGTTGCATGTCTGTGCCTGCAGTAGGATGTCTCTCCAGGGTATATGGGAAGTGGCAGAAGTAAGAGGTGGTGTCATATACCCTTCCTTCATGACACACTTGGCTTAGGAAGTCCTCAACTCTGAGCTCAGACTCCTCACCTCACAGTGCCCTACATCATCCCCTTGCTGTGTAGGTGAAATGGTTTCAGGATTGAGCAAGAAACTATCTTTTTGAGACAGTGTGATTATAGTTTTATCTTGCTCTTGAATCTGCTGCAAGCCCTGACCAAAGGTAGTGGACCTTACCCTTTTAGCCACTAACTTCACAGCACCAACATGAGCATTCAGCTAGTGATCACATGAGTCCATTAATCTGATGGACTGCAAATTTGAAACCAAATATTTATTATTCCTTTTTTTTTAACCCCAGCAATTTCAGGAAGCTCATCCTACATCTTGTGTCCTGCTTTGGAGAACACTGAGAGACTGTGACAGGGAAGAAAGGATGAAAGTGCCTCTTTCAGTTACAGACAGATATCAGATCTGCTTGTGCTAACTGTGTCATTGCACTCCAGCTTAGCTCACTTCATTTAATGTGGGCATAAACATTTGTGAATCCTGCTCTCTGAGTCACTCCTGCAAAAGTAGTCACCATTAAGATCTAAAAAAAGTTTGTTGGAAGCTTTCATGCCTGTAATAATAAAAAAGATTTGAGTAGTACCAAGCACAGAAACACACATTTCAGTAGAGACCTACTGTGTGAATGAATCAGAAGTGTGAAGTGAAACATCCTCAGACCTTTAACAGATATGTGATGCGTCATAAAGGGAGAGAACTCTAGCATGAAAGGCAGAGGAAGTTTCCATAACAAAGGATGTGCTCTAAACAGTAAGGGACAGCATCTGTTGGCTTGTAATGGCAGTGATTATCCATATTCCAAATGTCTGGCTACAGGTAAGATAAGTGACATTAACAATAATTCTCATTTGTTTCAAAATCAATGGTAATTCTTGTTCAGAAGCATCTTATGCAACTGACTGCAAATGTAACTGAGCTGTCACAGAATACTGATTAGTAGTACTGATTAGCACTACCACAGGTCTCTAAGTAATCCAGCCAGCAGGTCTTATTATTAATCAGCTTCTGATCTTTCAGTTCTGAGTTTAATTAAATTATGCAGGTAAAGTTCTGGCAAAAATCTCTATTACTGCTCAGATGATATATTTCCAGAACACCTTTTTTATATACTGCAGTGTATAAAGGCATCAAGGACACTGAAAGGTTGAGAGCAGAAGGCAAGATGTTCCTTTTACAGTAATTTTTGTGTCCTGAGTCTGGATCAGAATTTATTCATGTATCTAAAAATGAAAGTTTGCTGAATGTCCATGGTAAGAAACAGAAGAGTAAACTTTCAGATGACTGGGATTTTTAGTTTCCAGTATTTTCCCTCAATTATTCAAACAGCTATGCAAGTCTGAAAATAATTATGGTGTATTACTGAGGGGTGACTAGTTTAAAAATACTTACATCATGAGGATATTTTGGAGAAAAATACACTAAGACACCTTCAGTTTGTCTCGTCCCTTGCATTGTATGTAATTTGATTATTTTTAGCTCCAAATCTAATATTCATACTCAAGTTTTGCAGAAGGTAATTTGTGACCTATCCTGCACATGTTTTTTCAGAAGCCATGCAAAAATGTTTGCCAATAGTTTTCTCTATTTGCTTGACTCATATAATCTATGCAAATGTTTTTTGTATGTTAATTCAACTTAATCATCTATACATTTGCGCAATATTTTACTACTAATAAAAATTGAAACCTAATGCAACTTTATATTTTACAGTGTAAAGACAGAAAACGTTGACCTCTAATACTATTTAGGAGAGAAATACTTTTAAATTTCATGCTTGATAGTCATGTTTTATAAAGAAATTATAAAGGAGTTTCATCTTTTGTGTTTCTATGTGTTTCTTTCTTTGCTCCTCTACTTGCTGCCAGAACTGAGCAAGAAGATGCAGTACCATCAGTCCAAGCCTGACCTACAAATCAGTATTGGTATCTCCTCTCTGCACTTCTTTCTATATGCCATGCCCTACAAATATGTAAGCTGTACGTTTTGTTATAAATTTAGATATTTACCTGATTTTATATGATTTCAACTTTAACTTATGTAAGTTGAGCATCAGACTTATTTGAAAAATAAATTAATAAAGAAATAAAGGCTTTCACAAGCTTCAGAATAATTTTAATAGCTACACAAACTGGCAATACCTTATGGATTAATGAAATGTACAGTAGTTATCAATACGAAGTACTTTTTCCTTTGAGCACTGTATCTGTGTACTCCTAGCTGCACAGCTGTACTGTACATATCTGTGGTATATAGAAGTAAGTTGACAGAACTGCAACTCCACCTGCACTGCTTTGTATCCTATGAAACTGATCTGAAAAATATCCACATCTTTTTTATTTTAAAAGCCTGGAATACTAGCTTCATTTAAATCAATGTATATTTTGCCACTGATTTCAAGGAGTCAGAATTTCACCAATAACAACATACATTCAGGTATGTCAAAATGTTATATTTACATTAAATCCTTCATTCAAAGAAGAAAAAAAATAGAAGAACTGAGATTCCTTGTGCATCTCTGTGCCACTAGTTATAAAGATGTATGACAAAGACTTACAAAACACTATTAGCCAAATTCAGTGGAACTGAACTCTGTCTATTATAATGATTTATGGGCAAATAAATAATTCCTTCTCTGTACTAAATCATTTAATCTTAAAACGTGTGGGAAAGTCTTGTCTTTTGTTGATTACACTAGGGAAATTAAGTATACAATAAACTAGATTATCATAATGATTAATCTACTGATGAAATAATATTCAGTGAATTGTCTCAATCAATAAACATTTGGAAATGTTATAAATACTAAGTACTGCAAATCAGATTTCTAAAAGAAAGTATTACACTTTTTTCAATTTATTTGGAAAATAAAAGTTATTTTATTATAAACAAGGAATTTAAAACCAAAATAATTTTCTCTTCTCAGATCATAAGGCAGGTGTCAGCATGAGATTGATGATAAGGCTGGAATTTGAATTCCTTGTTTACAATAAAGTAACTGTATCAGAGTTACACAAAATATATATTATAGAAAAAAAAATAAGTGGTGTAAATGGGCAAATTTTCATTTTCTTCAATGGGTATCTCGTCTAAGCATTACTTTTAGATCTTTCGTGACCCTCCTGCACATCTAAAATTGCTATGAAACTCATTGCAAACACCATTTCTCTGTATGCACATTCTCAAATGTTTATACAGTCATTTTGCCTTTATACTACCACATAATAATTTAATGAAAGCTACTTTTCAAATTATTTCATAATCTGAGTTGCAAAGCTTAAAGTGTAAGATGCTGCATCAGCTCTTTAGTATTTGATACACTTGTTTTTAAATGCAACTGTCAGCTTTCAGGTGATAGCTCCTTGAAGTTTAATATCACCATTGATTTAAAAATACAGAATGCAGATAAGCTTTGGCAATTTGGAACCATCATGGGCTCAGCAAGTTTGCATCAAAACACAGAATAAAGGCTATCATAAAACCAAAGCTGTTATCTCCTTGGTAATGAGACCTTGCATTTGACCTGAGTTCCACCTGTCACAAAAAGCTGTCCACAGAATGTTAATAAAGGGAATAGGGAACTCATTTTTGTATTAAGTTAAAGACTCGTTGAGGTGGAGTTTTGCCTTGTTTAACTGTAAATATCTGATTTGTCCTGACAACTGATAAAGCTTCTATAAATTAAGCAAGCAAACAAAACTTGATTTAATTTCCATGTAAATCTTACTACCATCGGTACAGAAGAAGGCTGAGCAAGTGAATCCACTGAAAGCAACGAAAAATGCTTTCATTTAAACTTTCCTCAGGTTTTTATTAAATCTCAGGATATTTCAGTTTTCTAAAGCTTCAGCTGCTGCTATCATGTAGACATATCATGTCTCTGTTTACATAAAAACTGAAACAGATAATTAAAGTCCCTCAAGTTTTGTCCTTTATGTTTAAAGGAGACTTGAGGATAAGACATGTAAAAACTGGAAAACAAAGAGGTAAATTAAAAGAACAGAACTTTGTTTTTCTTTTTAAAGAGTCTCACTATTAAAGAGAAAGTATACAGTACACAAGAACCAAGAAAGACAATGAAGAAAGCATTATTTATATTTCCATTCATTTTAAAATGATAGGTGATAATGACAAATTTCTAGAAATAGGAATACATTGGCTTTTTCTATATAAAGAATCAAGTGATTGATCCTCTAAAAATTCTGTCTTGCAAAAATGTCATCCTATCCCATGGTGTGAGGTTTGGTATTTAAAACATTTGAGTTTATTCACAGCAGGATATATCTTCTCCCTGAGAATATCTCAGATCTGTCTGGTTTTTTTTCCCCTCTCTGATCCTTCTATCCTTCTTACTGTTATAGGTTGAATTTGAAGAACTGGTATGTAAGGAAATTCTTATAATATTATGGAGGATGACCCACTGGGATGTACGTATGTGCTGACTTATCAATAGATTCATCTGGATGTAGATGTGCATTAGATGTGCATAGGATCATGACCACAGAGTGATGGATTTTAAAACGTCATCAACTGCACAAATGCATCATCCAACACGTGTCTCTCATGTGAGGAGAAGTTAGCCATGCAAAAATTCACCACTTTACCCCTGGAACTGCCATAATTCAGTATATCCCAAAGGAGTATATAAACTCCTATTTAGTTGTATTGTTCCTTGCACAATAAGGGTAACACCTGAGCCTCTGTGGCTACAAACACATTCCAAGTTCTGCCAATTTAATTCTTGAAGAAACAGAAGAGGTACTGCTCAATTGTTTCTCCTGAAAAATAGCTAAGCATTTCTAAGGTTATTTTTTCTACATTTCACCTGCCAAAATGTAAATCAGTGTTACTAATAAAAGTATTAATTGGAATGGCATAGCTCAGTGGAAGCTTATTTTTTGTGCGCCATACAAAACAGGAGAAATGGCATCAAACATTCTTCTGTATTCCTTTCTTTTTCATTTCAAAAACATAAATACAACTAGGCTACTGACCAGTTGCCTTGGAGATAGCAATTGGATTGTGGTCTAGTGTGCTGCACATAAAATGTGCATAAATGTGCTAAATAAATATGTAGAACTGGAATGAAAGTTACCCACCTACTCTTTTCAGAAGGTTAGGAAAGTAGGGGACAGTGGAGACGATGCAGGACAGCAACAGAAAAGTCATTATGGTATAGACATGAAACTCGGAAAATTGAAGTGTTAGAAATTGGTGTATACCTCACAGGTAGCAGTGGCTGGTGCAACTAATCAATCTGTTGATTAAGTAATCTAAAATTATTTTTAAACATGAAAGCCAAAAGGTAAGAATATTTTACATGTCTTGAAAAAAAAATGGTAAATCAGTTACAGCTCAGCAATATTCTTGGTTTGATCTAAACATAAATATATAAATTTTCCCGGAAAATACATTCAAATTTCGACAGGCAAGGTTTTTAAAAAAGGAAACCTTTTTACTTCAATCTATGCAATTTAATCTGGGAAAAAAACAAAATAACAAAAACAAAACCAAAACCAACAACAACAACAACCCAAACCAAAACAACAACAACAAAACACACCACCAAAAAGCCCCTCTCTGTGAAATCCTGTTCTCACTAAAGCCAGTACACTCACTAAGTTTGTATGGAAAAACACAATTTTAAGGTTTTTTTTAGTGTGATTATATGGTCAGATGAAAGATTACTTGTTTTGACAGAAAGAGACTACAAGGAGCAAAACAGCAGCAGCATATTTTCATTATGCATTTATAATTACTGGCAATTCTGGCTGTAATTTTTTCTGATGGTGTAGTTGTAGCTACAAACATCACTTATATTTATCTAATAAAATTTAATGTAACTAATATAAGACTGGGTTTGGTGGCTGTTTTATTTTATGGTTGGATGTCTGTAGCAAACAGAAGTCAGGGTACAGGATACTCTATGTCCTGTGCAGGACATAGGAATATACCTTTTACAGCACCTTTAGTGAAAAAACATAATGTTTCTGTTTTAATCTCTGCTAGCACTATAAAAATAAATAATTGATCAGTCTAAAGAAATAAAATACTAGGATGTATTTTAATGAGAGACTCTAGTAAAAATAAAACTTTATGGTTATGGATATCCAAGCAAATGTCTTTCTTTGATGATAAGGAAATGGTAGTTCATATTAATGGAATACCAATCTGGTGCTGAATGCTCATCTAGTCATTCTCACCTCCTACTTTCTGTCATCTTCCTTTAATGGCACATTCAAGGAAAAGATTATATAAACAAAGTTTATTATAAAGTGGGATAGAATGAATCACCAAAGGATACTTAAAATCACCATGCCCAAGAAGGTGGTGATATTGTCCTACTTAATTTGCTAAGTCTACTATAGACTATAAGTCTACTGAGCTAAAAGGACAACTATAATAAAACTTCAGCTTTATGTTGGTGACCCAATCCATATTTACTCCACACTCAAATGTTCAGAAAACACTGAATGCTCATTGTGCCTTAAAGTAGTATGATTTTAAAAATAATGGTTCTCAATCAACACTGCACTTCAGCAAATCTGAAATTTGTCAGTGGAAATGACTCACATATTTCAAGTTAGGAACAGGCAAAGCATTATCCTTAGACTGAAGTGTCTGTCAAGAAGTAGCTCTCTGCTTCAACCAGAGCTTGATTAAATTAATTTTCCTTTTCTATGTGTAGATTATTTTCTCTTTTATAAGTGAAAACTGTGTGCAATAAAAATAAAAATGAAATATGACACTTGCTTCATTCAGTGTGCAAAATTAACTTCGTACAAGTGATGTGTAAAAATGGAATATCATCTAGGAATCCAATTATGACATTTGTTTAAGAGATCAAGTTTTCTGGAATAAAAGATAAAATGTGCTGCCTACAATCAAGGCAAATAATCTTCATTGGAAAGAAAAAGTCAAACACAGTTGACATGCAATTAAAATGTTTTAATTGCTAAAATATACTTGCAGTAAGTCAGAGGAACAGACGATTTGACTTTTAGTTACTCCACTAGTTCTCTAAGTTGTGACACACCATTCTTGCTAAACATGATTATGTTAGAAAAAATTCACCCTGGCACTATGAAAGCCTAGACGCTAATTTTAGAAGGGTTAAATTGTTATTCCATTTTTATAAATAGGCTAAAGTTATATATACCTTGGTGTATATACCTTGTTAAATATAATAAACATAGTTTATTATTCTTTATAGGCCTGAATATTCTTTAGAGGCCTTGCTTTTGCTGTTCATTCCTGTGTCTAGTAAAGTAAGAAAACATTCTAAAACAAGTTATACATACTGTATTTTTGTAACACTTGCCCTTGCTGCAATGAATGGCTTATGTACGTATTCAGAGTGGATGGAAAATGTTTAAGTATAGATGCATGTGGTTCTCTGAAGGGATTTTGTAACTTTGGAAGGGTAAACATCTCAAATATGGCAGTTACTAAAACTTGTACAGAAAACGTTCAGCCATAGAATACAGATATAACGAAATGCCATTTACAATGGCTGGCATTTGTGAAAAAATTATGCATCTGCATGAATGGTCATCCATATTTTAATCCGTATTCCAATCTTTATTATCATTGTAAGAGATTTTCATTCTCTACAACAGCTCTTAAAAATACCTTCTGTTCTCAGATCCCATGAAAGAAAACAGGCTTCAAGATATCAAAGGCTAACTCTGAATAGGTTTGAGGAGCTGTTGTTTTTTCCTTTGGATAACTCTCAGGTACCAGAATAAAGTTATTACAGGCTAGCTTTCTTTGATCTGAATTTCAGGCTAAAAATGTAATAGGAACAGAAACATTTCTATGTTTTCTTTTTGTCTTTGTTTTATTTTGATTAAAAAATATCAGAATCCAAATGTGCACATGCTATGAAAGAAAACCACTTCTAAACCCATAAAAGCGTTTATGCCTCCTCATTTTGCCTTTTTCCCCCAATATTTAGACAATCAAAAAACATGATTGAGTGCCATCTGGTGTTTCAGAAAACTACAGTGTGAAGGCAATTGACTTTTTACTCATAAAGGCTTCAGCTGGATTGACTGACAGGCCTGGTGCTTCAAGGCTGCCATTGTTTGAGTCATGAAAGACAAAGAAAATAGAAATGCTTGATGCTGAACTATTTTCAAAGGACTCTTTCCATTTTTGTGATAATTTAGTGAAAAATCTGAATGGTTGAAACATTACACAGAACTGTTTGTAAATGTTAACAGTATGGCTGTAAGCTATAACTTTCTGAACTTCAAATTGTCAAGATGCTCCCCAATACAGCTCTACTAGCATTTTTTCAGATTATTGCCTTTAAAATACGTATTTCCAGCAGATTTCCTCTCCAGTTGTCTGCTGGCAGGTTTAGGTGCTCTCTTTTTATTCAGACAGGGCACATCAGGATTCAGACACAGATGGAGAGAAGAGTTTCTGAGCTATAAGCAGACAAATTGCGAATAATTTTACTGGTCTGACAAGACATCAGAACATGGTCTTGGAAATAATAGTAAAGAAAAGCCAAAGTAAAGGATGATATGGAGCTGTTTCTTTTGTAAATATATTCATAGTAAGTAGAAGGTTAAGTCCATTTTGCATTCCAGATCAATTCCTTTTGCTTTTCCTTCTTATTATCCCTTTTTTTTTGTATTTTTTTCCTTTTCTCTTTTTCTTTCCCCTTCATTTTTATTTTCCTTTCTTCTTTTATTTCTTTTCCCTTTTTCCTTTCCATTTTTCCCTTTTCTGCCTTTTCCTTTTTCCTTTTTCCTTTTTCCTTTTTCTTTTTTGTTTTCTTTTTTGTCTTCATATTCTTTATTTTTTCTTAATCTTTCTCTTGTTTTTTAATTGCTTCCTTTTCTATTTCTTTTTTTCTATTTATTTTTCTTAATTTTTAGAAGTTTAACTATTTTTTTGTTTTGTTTTTCTCTTTCTCTTTTCCTTTTCCTCCTCCTCTTCCCCTTCCCCATCTTCTTATTCTTGAATACCAAACTTTACTACTATAAGGAGGTGATTATATAATATATATGATTAATATAATGATGATGATACATAAAGATATACAATAATGATAATACAGTACTCACATATAACAATATGTGATGAATCTTCTACACACCAGGAAATTTTACAAGTGTTTTTTATAGCTCACTGTTTATAAAACAAGACTTCCCAAATTTAAAGTAGGCAGACCAGTACCGATATATGAGACAGTATGGTAACAGTGTTTGTCAGATTCTAAACATGGGTTACTTATGGTAATCAATCAGATCATGTAGGCTTCAATGAGATAGAATCTTATTGGAAGACTAAAACAGGAGAGTGTAAAATATACATAGAAAAAAACTAAATTAACTTTCTGTCACAAATCAAAGTTAAAATCAACTCATGAAATTAACAAGGATTAAAATTCAGAAGTGTAACAGATTTTTGTACATGTTCAAGATAAAGAGATGTAAGACTTGATCTGTACGCTTCATCTGTCCACTCTGTTTTGAATAGATGAGATAACATATACTTTTAAGAATAGGAGATTTAAAAAGGCAAAAATGAAAAATATAATAATCATTTATAGTGTTGGACAATTTATTGAAGTCATAGTTACATAATAATGATTTATTTATGGCACTTTTACAATACAGTATAAAAGCTATAAAAACTACACCAAAACCCAAGCATACATATCACCTGTGCCACTAAAAGAAGGCCTTGATTCTTTATAAACCTTTATTATACTATTTTCGCTTTAGAATAACTTAAAATATTTTGTCCTGAAAAATTTTGCTTATAAACAAACAAGCAAATCCCATCACACTAAAAATGAACATAAGTTACTAAGATCAATTTTATGATGATGGTTTAAAACAAAATAATTAAAACCCCCACAATGATTTCATAGCTTATCTCAGTGAATGTATCACAAAAATGCAAAAATATTTTTGTAAAAGAGCCTTTCAAGTTTATATTTTCATTTTCTCTCTTCTGGAGAATTATAGATATGTCATCAGTATAGCAGCTGCTTTCAGAATGATAATGTGGATATAGAAGGCTGGATTGCTGCTCTGCTATGTATCAGCATCACTAAAAGAAATGCTACTGCCATTTTGATGGTTTTGAAAGCTGCTAATAAACCATGCTATAACATAATCTCATATGTTCTTTGAAAACTGTACTCAGACAGAGGCAATATGGAGAATCATAGTCTAGTTTCAATTAATAACATACAAAACAGCCATCTTTCTGCTTTAATGTGCCTTTTGTACAGTCCAGTCCCTCAAGGACTTATGTAACTCTTGGTCTGCAGCACAGGTGCCATTCTGGGGGATGATGGTCATGAGCCCCTTCCCCAGATAGAATCTGAGTTGTCTTGCCTGGCAACACAGAACTGCCCATCCTCAACAGACAAATGCGTTCAGCTTCCCCTGCTTCCTGCACTTAAAACTTAACTGAACCTGCCTTTTGTTATGGAGAATCTTCCCTGACACCATGTTTGAGACATGTATTAACTTTTTCAGTCTCTCATAACAGGTTTGGGGATTTTAAGTCCTGTCTTCAAAGGTGGTGGTGTTGGGGAGACAATCTGGAAGATATAAAACACACTGTATTTGAACAGATGATAAATTACAGAGTTAGAGCAGTCAGATCTTTAGACATTTGCTTTTTTCTTAAGGAAGTTTTCTCTGTCTTAACATGTACCACAAGTGTACATGTGCAGAAGTTGTACTAAGAACTTTGTGCATTGTAAGTTAATATCCTTCTTGTGCTCTTAGAGTCTCTTGTAGACAAACCCTAATGCAGAAGACATTCATTTTTCCCCATGCTCTCTTGACTTGATTCATTTAGCCTCTTTAATAAGACTCCCTGCAGGTTTTCCCTGTTTTAACAATTTACATTTAAAACTGGAGAGATAAAATAAGAACAGCCAGTGGAAAGCTTATTTTGTTAAGGATTTCAATAACTGTAAGGCCAACAAATCAGGGGTTCCTGTTATTAGATGTGTCAAGTTCAATGAATTTCACCTGTTTGCATAGGCCCTAAAGCTACTATCTGTATTCAATTGTTGCCATAGACTTTTGTCACTACAAGCTGAATCTCTCTGACCAGAAATGTTCAATACACTCTTCACCTAGAGATCTGAGGAATTCAGATAATACATTAGCAGCAGAACTGAACACATGTTTTTTAATACATCATTTACAATAATAAATGAAATCATTGTTTTGCTTGCTGTGTGCAGGAGTATATTATATTGCACTGTCTTTCTGGATAATGTATGTTCTTTCTGCTCTCACGTAAGCATACAGAAGGATACTTAATCTCTGATTCTCTTACTATTAGGTTTACAGTGGAAAGTGAAGGGAGTTTTAGTAGCTATGGATAGCTTATGAAATTTGTAAGTGCAACTACTTAATGGGCCAATGAAACCCTGAGAAATTTACTATCAAATCTTGTTTTTCCTATGGAAAATAAAACATGACTACCAAATTTCTTTCGAGAGGTGCACTGAAAAAGTGGTTTACGGGAGTTCAGCAAAATGAAACAGATGTATTCATTATCCAATAGTGCAAGGAGGCAAGGACAGAATTCCATGTGACTAGAAGTCTATTGAACTGAAAAATTAGCACATATTTTTTAAAATTCCTCAGGGAATTGCAGGGGCCAGAAGGTAATCTGTATGCATTTTTCATACAGGAATTACTCATTTTCCTTCTTAAAATAGTGCTTGGGGGCATCATAGGAAGGGGAAAATGCGATTGATCAGTCTTGCATTCAAATACTGTGCAGAGTTTGTTATACAACTATGAATGTGTAGCTATGAAAATAGCTCTTTACATTTATACATACTGATCATGCTATATACATTCTATCATCAGAAAAGGTCTGAAAGATACAGCCTAATCAACATGTACTTTTAACCTTAGAGAATACAGATACTTAAGTGATTTCTAGGTGTAACAAAAGCAGTATAACTGGACTCAGTTTTCACATAAATCACCTCTGAACAGGAAAAATATCTCTTATTAATAATATATATAAGTCTTATTATTAAACAATGTTGGTTAAAGAAATAATCTATTTCCAAATATGTGTAAGGAGACATGTGGTAAGGCATAGATATAAGAATGTTTCTCTTTGCTTCCAAAGTTCCTTGTTCAGTATTGGAAGGAAATTACTATGACCTTTCATAGGTGTCTTCATGATAATTATTATAGTAAAAGGCATACTGTATCAAATGCAGTGTTCCAGGGCATGATGTAAATTTATGCATGCACATGCACACATAAATATTCATATATATGTGTATGTACAAAAATGCATACATTGTTTATAATGAATTATGTTATCTTGAAAAAAATAATTATAAAAGCTTTTTTGAATAGCAAATTATCTCTTTAACTAAATGGAATAAAAGTGAAGTTTAATCAGAAAGACATTATGTACCTTGTTATAACCATCTCTGTGGCCATTCGCTGGACTTGCTACCCTAAGTCTCTGTCTGTCTGGTCCTGAGGAGCCAGGACTGGATACAGATGTGTCTCACCAGGGCTGAGTAGAGAGGAAGGATCATCTCTCTCAACATGCCAACATTTTGCCTAATGCAGCACAGTTTGCTGTCAGCCTTTGTTGTTGTAAAGGCACATTGCTGGTTCATGGTCAACATGGTGTTCACCAGGCCTCCAGGTCCTTCTCTGAAAAGCTGCTCTTCAGCCAGCATGTAGTGGTGCCTGTGTTTATTCCTTCTCAGGGCTCTGGTTCAGCTTGAGTTGTGAATTAAAATCTGATGGCTGAAGATGTTTTTGCTTTTACCCATGCTTGTTGCTCTTCACAGGGTGACAGCCCTAAAGAGTGCTTGCAAATGATCCTAACCATCAGTTTTTCTCCTGCTGTATTAAACTAAACTGAAAATCAAGTTTGTTTTGCCTTTATGTGCTGAATTGAATATTACAGTGATTCAGGAATTATTTCATGACTATTCAATCCTTTCTATCTCAAGGGCATCAGCTTCCATTGGAGGAACAGGGTGTATGGCTCAAGGCAGAAGCTTCCTTCAGCTGTCTGATTTCCACCTCATATCATACGTCAGACAGAGCCCAAACAAATATTTATTTTGTTTACCTGTGCCACATATTTTATAGCTGTTAGAAAGCCTCTTTTGTACTCATCTGTGGGGCTAAAAAAGTATTTGAATACCCTTCTGTAAGGGGATATTGAGGCAAATTGAAAAAATCAAAGTATTGTTAATACAGCTGTTTGGAACCTTTGATTACATATGACTTACCAATTGTTTGACTAAAGAAATAATGAAATTTTCCTTGTGGAAAAAGAAAAGGAAAGGGAGAGAACTGAAGTCACTGCTAACTAATTGTCATGGAGTGGCAAGAGCTGCAGGGGCTGGTCCCTGAGGGACAGGGAGTAGAAGCCATGGGTGGCTCAGTGACAGCTGGGGCATCACCTGTCCGCAGGGAGCCATCAGTGAGCATCAGGCAGCAGCTGGGACCATACTTAGTACAGAAGCAGCATCTCACAGACAGGGCTGGAGACTGCATCTCTGTGACATGGCTAGGGTAGGGACTGATGGATCCAGAAGGATCTGACATGGGTCCTGGGCTCTAGGCTAGGTTGGGGAAGCCCCAGGGGGCAACTGGGCTAGGATCAGCCCAGCTAGAGCCCTCAAGCATAAAACTCTGCTGTTTTTCTTTTGTAGGTGAGAAGCGGCTAAACACTCTTCATAATTTTGTGACTGGGGTGTTTTTGACAGTCAATGTAATGTGTTGAAGCATCTTTTCTTCCTTTCAAATAAAATGGTGAAGAGAAGGTGAGAGAATTACTTTAGAGTGCATGTTTGTATCATCTCTGTTTTCATATAATTTCAAAGGTTTTCATCCAAAGCCTATCTATCACTTTGAATAAGGATGACCAAAGACTTAAAATTAGTGTTCCCCTTTTCTAGACAACTGCTCCCAATTTTGTTTCTGCGTGCATTGTCAAAACAAAGAAAGAATGGACGAGTCCTCAGATTTTTGTTTCCACTTACAGAAACTCCTGCCACTTTAGTGATTTCATTCCAAGTGAAACGAGGGAAAAGGAAATGTTGAAAGCTCAGGTGGAAAGCTGCAAAATGGATGTGTTATGATTTGTATATCAATAATTAGAAACTGAGCAGAGTAGATGACAGAATGGTCATGTCTTAAATGCTGAGGCAGAGGAGAGAGTGTTGCTTCTGTGGATGCAGATAAAGGCACCTTCATTCTGCTACAGAAAGGAAGACAATAATAACTGCTGCATGAATGAGTACTCTTCAGGAAAAGAGTTAACTGAGGAGGGGATTCAAAGATGCAAATTATGGCAGAAAACAGAGGGCCAGAACATTCACAGTCTGAGGCTTCTAAAATTTGACTAAGCTGCGCAGCTTCTACTGCAAGCATATTTTCAGAGTATGCCTGAGGTTATACTAAATGAGCAGAAAACCCACACACCATGCATGAAACAGGAAGGCCCAAGGATGCCAGGAGAAACCGGTATTCACAAACTAGGCTGTCCTGTGAGAAGGCTTTTCCCCAGTATTGCAGCAATTTGTTCACATGTTTTCACTAGAACACAGAAGCAAACAAGCTAACAAGAAGAAATGAAATGTGGCAATGAACTCTTCACTTTTGCTTTCTTTGCTCAGAAGTACTTTGTTAAACTTGCAAAATGCTGTAATGAGCAATTCAAGAGGATAGGTATGAGTTTTCCAATATTGCTTTAAAAAAGCAGTGATAAAGAAGTTAGGAAACATATTCAATTGAGGAAAGATAAAAGAACAGAAAAGAAAAAGTAGTGAATACAAACTGTGACATGGAATGTGGGGAAAAGGGCAAGAGAGAGACTTTAGTGACTTTAATGCTGATTTCTTTCATTTCTATTAGCCCATTTCTAGCCACTGTTACCTATTCTTGGTGGGGGGAGGGGGAGGGGTGAGGGAAGAGAGGCAGAATACTACAAAGGCAGTTTGCCCACTGCTGTAATAGAGACATCTGAAAAAGCAGCTCAAACAATCTACAGTATACAAGCTGAATATTACATTGCCTAATAATAGTTGATAAAATACATTTATCTTAGAAAAACCTGATTTTCCTCAGATCTAAACTTTTAATTTGAATATTTTGGGTTCAGCTACATTTTTCGTGGATAAATGCTCTAACAATTTCAAAGAATCACAAAGAATGTTAGGAGTTGGAAGAGACCTCGAAAGATCATCTAGTCCAACCCCTCTGCCAGAGCAGGATCACCAAGACTAGGTTGCAGAGGAACACATCCAGGCGGGTTTTGAATGTCTCCAGAAAAGGAGACTCCACAACCTCTCTGGCCAGCCTGTTCCAGTGCTCTGTAACCCTCACAGTGAAAAATCTTTTCCTCATGTTCAGGTTGAACCTCCTATGTTCCAGCTTGCACCCATTGCTCCTTGTCCTGTCATTGGACATCAGAGAGAAGAGCCTGGCTCCTTCCTCCTGACACTCGCCCTTTACAAATTTATAAACATGAATGAGGTCACCCCTCAGTCTCCTCTTCTCCAAGCTAAAGAGACCCAGCTCTCTCAGCTGCTCCTTATAAGTGAGATGCTCCACTCCCTTAATCATCTTTGTGGTCCTGCGCTGGACTCTTTCATAAAAGGCTATCAGGATGGTCAAACATGACTTCCTCTTAATAAATACATGCTGACTGCCCCTAATGACCCTTTTATCCTTGATATGCTTACAGAAATTTATGTATGTTACACTTATATTTACCCTGATTTTCAAGCTTATATTTCAATAAGTTGGAAATAGACAACATTTAAATAATTCATAATAACTTTTACAGAAGAGTTTGGCTTTGTGAGAAATGGTGATGTCCTGACTGTTGATTCAAACTGTAACAAAAATAATTTTTAATTAAAAATATTAACTATAGGAAGAAAAAAATCCAATATCCCAAACTTTTCTATGTTTTATTCTGAAAAATTTTAAGGTGTTTGTGGAAATTCAGAGCAGGTGGGTTGGTGCAAGAATAATGTGTATTAGATGAGGGAAGTGCCAGTCAGAAAGCAAATCTTACATGCTTTCAGACAAACTAAATTCAAACATTTTTTAAATCTCTACCCATGAAGCCTTCCTATTAGAGGTAAATAGTTACATAAAGCCTAAGCCAATCATTATATGTTAACATGAGCAGAAGCATGAATTTTACACATAAAAAGTGCAAACACTCTTTTGAAAGAACAAGTACTAGTGTTAGTGAGAAAAAGAGTGATATAGTATAGGGAAAAATGAACAGATTCAAGAATGTGTAAGTTAAACTTTCCTGTGTAAAATTTGAAAAATAGGGAGTTAATATTTCTATACTAGCAGAAAGTATATTTATGGTTTTATTTATTATTTTTATTTTATTTAATCATAGTTGTAGTCATTTGGGTTTCAGTGCACTTTGTCAGCAGTCATTTAAATAGCTCAGTCTCAATACTTTCAAAAGAAGCATGGCTAGCAGACCAAGGGAGGTGATTACCACACCTCTACTCTGCTCTGGTGAAACCTCACCTGAAGTACTGTGTCCAGCTCAGGGAACCTCAATATAAGAAGGACTTGGAACTGTTGGAGTGGATCCAGAGGAGGGCCACAAAAATGATCCGAGGGCTGGAGCACCTCTTCTTTGAGAACAGGCTGAGAGAGTTGGGATTGTTCAGCCTGGAGAAGAGAAGGCTCTGAGGAGACCTCACAGTGACCTTCCAGTACCTGAAGGGGGCTTACAAGAAAGCTGAGGAGGGGCTGTTTACAAGGGCATTGTAGCGATAGAACAAGAGAGAATAGTTTTAAACTAGAGCAGGGTATACTTAGATTAGACATTAGGAGGAATTTCTTCACTATGAGGGTGGTTAAATACTGGAACAGTCTTCCCAGTGAGGTACTAGAAGCCCCATCCCAGGAGACATTCAAGGCCAAGCTTCATAATGCTCTGAGCAACCTGATCCAGATAAAGTTGTCTCTTCTCACTGCAAGCGGGTTGGACTAGATGACCTTTAAAAGTCCCTTCCTACTCAATGCATACTATGATTCTGTGAATAGAAAAAATAATATGCTTTATTTCCAGAGTGTTTAATTTACTCAAGTAATTTGTTCAAAACAACTGTGGATTAACTGTCAAAAATGGGTTTAGATGTTTAGGAAATAATGGTTTTCAGTGCATTTCTATAAAGCATTTTATTCCCTTCTTTACAAGGTTACATTTAGAGTCTTGGCTTTTTTACTTACTGAATAACACTAATTTTGGCCACTAATTTTACAATCTGCTTGTATGATCACTTGAGATTTAGCCTTGTATTCCTCCCTTCCTTGCTGCAGGCAAGTTCAACTACTTAGGTAAATGAACACTGAAGAATAATTGTATTTAGTGTAAGCATACTGGGACCAATGGGTGCAGTAAGCTAATTTCAGCTCTGTAGCTCCTCTCTGAATTTCATTTAGTATATTAACATCAAGCAAAAATTAATGAAAATGCTGAAAGTTCCAGCTTTTTTACAGAATCTTTTGTAGAAAATATCACCAGTATTTCCACTTCATGTAAAACTTTTTCGCAGTGTGCTGATTGTGACTGCGATTGAGTTAATTTTCTTCATAGTAGCTAGTACTGGGCTATGTTCTGGATTTGTGCTGAAAACAGTGTTGATAATACAGAGATGTTTTTATTATTGCTGAGCAATGTCTGCAGAGAGTCAAGATGCTTCTCACACCAGCCCTACCAGTGAGTAGATATCTGACTTCAACTGACCAAAGGGATATAACGTGCCATATAACATCATGCTCAGCATATAAAACTGAGGGAAGAAGGCAGGAGGGGTGACATTTGGAGTGATGGCATGTGTCTTGCCAAGTAACTGTTAACTCATGACAGAGTCCTGCTTTCCTGGAGATGGCTGAGCACCCTCCTGCCCATGGGAAGTAGTGAATTAATCCCTTGTTTTGTTCTACTTGCATGTGTGGTTTTTGCATTACTTATTAAATTGTCTATATCTCAACCGATGAGTTTTCTTACTTTTTACTCTTCTGATTCTCTCCCCCAATCCACTAGGGGGAGTGAGTGACTGATTGCATGGTACTTAGTTTCCTGCTGGGGTTAAACGGCGACACAGAGAAACATAACTGTTAATAAATTTAAGTCTATGGCGCTTTTAATTCAATGTTTTGTGCAACTATACAGTTCTTAATTAGTATTCCTTAAGGCTGAGGTATTTGCAATTCATCAAAAAGTATTTATTAATTGAATATCCATTAGATTGACTGATATATAAATTCTTTTAATTGACTCATCTGCATGTCTCTGAGGCATGGTTTCTTTGCTGTGATAGGTTAACCATCATTATGACAATGTTACCAGTATACTCTCTATCGAAAATGATATTTTTCTTTACACTTCAGTGTATATCATGGTTCCATCATACCAATTAAAAGGTGGTCAATCAAGAGTTGACAAATTAAGAAGAGTAAGTAGTTCTGAATGCTTAGTAAGGCGAAGACTTCAAGGTTAAAAGATTAATTAAGGCTGAATTAGTCTCATGCCATTGGTTTGTTTTACTTTTTATTATGCATAGAAAGATTATATAAGAGTAACCATGACTATCCAAAGCAGATGACGAGGTCTTTCCATATTATTAGGAGTTTATCAAGGGAAATATTGCAGAATAAGTTTAGGATAAGAAAGGTTGACACTTTCATGTAGTTACAACACTACAATTGAGCAAGTTCTGCCTATACCAACTTTGCTTCAGTGAGATAAATCAAAGACAGTAACTGATTGGACTAGATGATCTTTTGAGGTCCCTTCCAATCCCTAACATTCTGTGATTCTGTGATTCTGTGATTCTGTGATTCTGTGATTCTGTGATTCAGATTAGTAACTTTCCAGTTACCTTCTGGAAAATTTGGCGCAAGTATGTTCAACTTCCTACTGATGCAAGGTCAGGATGGCTTCCTTTCTCTGTCATGCTGCACCCAGAGCAGGTTTTCAACAACTTTCAAGAAACAAAAGATAATAAAAAATAGTAATTATCTCCAACAATTCTGGTCAATAAACCTTTCTAGAAGTGGTAAGAGAGAACGTGGGTAATTGGAGTTTCTCTTTTAGGAAAATGTTTTTTTTCTGCTGTAATGTACTAATTAAACACTTATTTTGAGAAAAATAAAAACAATAATATTTGTAACATTTTTGTTTGCTTTAAGATCTGTAGATAATGTTTAGTGCCAAGATCTGACTTATTTAGGTCAGTCACTTACATTGTCTGTCACTTTACACTAGCTGATAATTTTGACAATTTCATGTGCCTATTATATATAATTTCTACATATGAAATGTATAATATTTAATAGCTCCATATAAAGATAAAATACTTTATTTCTCTATGTTAGATATGTGTTATATTTCAGACACACACTATATGTGTATGTGTGCATGTATGTGCAATGCATACTGCAAGAAACCTGAACTGAAAAATCATTTGAAACTATTCATTATTTTAAGTCTTATTCCAAAGCAGAATATTAGATACTCCATTATCTTCTCTGCTACTAGTGTTATAGTCTTAATTTTTCTCCTAATACATGGCATAATCTTAGGCTCAAAATAAAATGCACGCTTTATCTTTCTGTTTAATAAAATGAGCTTCTGATTTCTACCAATTCATTTTGTCTTAAAAAAAAAAAAAAAAGAAAAAACAAAACCTCATTAACATCTTTGCTTCTGCTACCTCTCAGAAGAGAATGGTTCATTACAATGCAATTGGAAATACAGTTTGCCAAAGCTTGTTGCATCTCTTACAGATCCATTCAATAAATGACTAAAGAAGGATTGCTATAGCTCCTCATATCAAAATTATAACCATATAATTAGTCATATTTCTGAGTATGCAAGAAAACTGTTACAGAACTGAGTGTAATAATTTTTTTCTCTATGTGAATCTGACTGCAGCAGTCCTTTAAGATTTCAGATCTAGTTTAAGACTAAAAAAATGAATGGCTCTCAAAAACCATAAGAATACCATCAGATGGAGACATTATTGTTTTTCATAATAATAATATCTTTAATATTAATATTAAAAATGTTCTAAATATTGCTCAGTTTAATAAAGATTTTGCAGAGTGAAATTGTAATTATACTGGAGGAGGAATCTACTTAAGAAAGTTGTTCTAAATAAAATTTCTACTGCATGTATAACTTTAAGTATCTGCTTTTTCCTACTGAAAGCAGTTGAACTTAAGAATGAACATAATTTTAAGCATGTGTTTAAGTGCTATAATGAATAAAAATATGTGCACAGTTAAGTATTTTCCGTAATTAGGACTGTAATATGGGGATTTAGTTAGATTTTGATTTCTAGAAATTCTGGAAAGAGACTAGTGATTTGCTTCTGAATATCTTGTTCACTGACATAAAACAATGACCATATATCAAACAATATTATTTTTGCATGAGCAGCTGGTGAAGTGTTTAACAATTAATTTCTCATCTTGCAGACACATTGCTAGAGATAATGAATGAAATCAAGGAAATTGATATTATGAAGTGAAAACTTAAAGAGTAAAAAATCAAAACTACACTACATAACAATGGAAAATAGGGTGGAAGCTCCACCACTTAATAGCTTCAAAATGTGTAACTTTCATTATGTCTTTACAAAACAGTTTACCTTCATTTATTTTCTATTTTTATTTTCCTATTAAAATGTCCATTCTTTGTCTCCTCCATTTAAATTAGGGTGCTTTATTAGATACACTAGAAAGCCCTACTGGTTCGAAGTGACAAGGACATACATTCTGATATAATTCCCACTTAACTTCAATTGGAAATTAGTACTGTGTCTTTAAAAATACCCTTATCTGCTGAAATATGGATATATCTATATTTCCTCGTTAAATAGATGTATGTAAGTAAATGTAAGTAATGTAATGTAAGTAAAGGAATGTAATTAACTCACTATATAAATTTGTTACAAGCAAGTATATTAAATGTTTAACAAAAATATCCTCACAAACATACTCTCAGATTAACCCTGAAGTGGCAGCTAGTTGTCAGGTATTTATAATAGCAAATATACCAGGAATGGAAAACTAACTTCCTGTAGTTTCTGAAAATATCCAATATATTTTCTAGAAAATTATGTCCTGTTATAAAATTATAACTAATTCATTATTAGAGAAAAAAAAAAACAACAAACTAAAAACCCCAAAAAACCACAACATTGCTTGCAATTTGTATCTGTAAACTCTCACACAAGAATATATCTTTTTTTCACTTTGCATTTGCTAAGACTCTTCCACAGTGGCAAAACTACAAATTAAAATGCTACACCTATTACTTCATGATCTCTCACTAAACTATTAAACTTCTTAGTCCCTGTACACAAATGTAGCCTAATCAATTCTATTGGAAGTACATCTATTGCAGTGCTTGCTATCCCATGCAGAAACTGTTTCCTTATGCACCGGTTTTGGCTGGGAGAGAGTTGATTTCTTTTATATAGGCTCACATGGTGCTAAGTTTTGGATATGTGACCAAAACCATGTCAATAACATAGGGATGATTTAGTTATTGCTGAGCAGTGCTTGCACAGCATCAAGGCCTTCTCTGTTTCTCAGATTGGCCCACCAGTGAGTAGGCTGGTGGTGCACAAGAAGCTAGGAGAGGACACAGCAAGGACAGCTGATGCCAGCTGATGAAAGGGATATCCCATACCACATAAAGTCTTGGTCAGTAATAAAAGCTGGGGGAAGAAGACACAAGGGAGGACATTTGGAGTAATGACGTGGTGTTTGACTTCCCAAGTCACTGCTAAGCATGATGAAGCCTTGCTTTCCTGAAGATGGCTGAACACTTGCTTGCTGATGGGAAGTAGTAAATTAATTCCTTATTTTGCCTTGCTTGCAAAAGCTTGCAGGTTTTGTGTTAATTATTAAACCCCCTTTCTCTCAACCCTCGAATTTTCTCACATTTACTCCTCTGATTCTTTCTCCCATCCCACTGGGGAGGAGTGAAGGACTGGCTGTATAGTGCTTAGTGGCCAACTATGACACTAGTATAAGTTTATGCGCATTACACGCAATGAATTCACCTAAAACTTTTTCTATCCATGATGACTCTTCTCATTGACATGATTAACACTTCTCTGCAAAGGAAACATATTTTTTTATTAGTGGTATTTTAACCTAATAAAGCATTCATGAGATAGACTTTATTTAGAAAACTAGTAAAGAAAGAATTATCTCATAGTTTGTATGAGATAAAACTCCTCCTTATATTACATCCAGTAGTCTATGAGGATTCTTCTTCTAACATCATGTTATTAAAAACAGGGAACAAATGTTTAGCTTTGTGGGTTGAATTGGAAGGGCTCTATTACAAGGGTTTCTTTAAAAGGATGACCATATTTTCTATTTATTTAAGCAAACAAAAGCCCCCAAACCTTAGTAGATTATTCTCAGAAAGTTAATACCTCCTTTTGAATGCTTGCATCATTTGTGACCCATTCAAAGCTTTTTACTGTTTTACACTCTGAATATTTTTGTTAATATTCTGGATTTGGTAAAGCCAACACCAGTGTAGAATGAATGAGACCAGACTCACCCAAAGTTCAAAAGGAAGCCTTTTATAGTACAGCAGTGTTTGAGAAACCTACTTCATTTTAGGACTTTGTATTTCAAAAGAATGTGTTTGCAGTTGGGCTAATACTACAGCACACACAGAAATGCACTTTATTCTGATAGCTTGCTAATTGTACTCCATGTACTCTCAAGGTTATATTTCAGTTGCAGGAAATTTACTCTTTTGTGTTCAGCAACCCTCAAATATTCTGGCTACTGTCTTACAGGATTTCCGTCAACAAAATGAAGTTTTCTCAAACATTGTGTAGTGAGCAGAATTTAAATTGCAGGACTCAGGAGACCATTTACACCTAAACAATGGCCCCCAGAAAGGTTTAAACCAACTGTATCGTCATTAAATTCAAATGAAGAAATAAATGCCACGGACTTTAATTGTCTTTGCCTCAGAAAAATGGAAAAGTTCCTTCTAATGTGAATATTAATTGTCCTATTCTTAAAATTAATTCATTTGCATTTTTCATTACCTATCTACATTTTCTGTCACAGCACTAAAGGCCCTGTGACTCTTCCTGCTATTTTTTCTGGTTATAAAATTCTGTTTGAAAATGTTTGAGATGGAAGCTTGGGGTCAAATTAGCTTCGCAAGTTCAGAAAAGAAAAAATACTGTTGGTTTTGCAAAGAGTGCTATTTGGCAAGCAACCTGCCCTTGAGTGTCTTTTTTATGTACTCTATAATATCTGTACTGGGATCTACGAAGCATGTTCTCTTTCTAATTTTTTTGCCTATGCAGAAAAATTAGAATGAAATGAAGCAGAGAGAAAATGTTGAGATCTTTCACTGCTTCAATTAATTGTGTGACAAGGAGGTCTTGTTTGGTTAAATCAACAGATTTTTAAATTACCTGTTATTTTTCTTCATTGTGTAGTCCCATTAAACAGATTTAGTAAAAAAGTTTGCTCTTTGTGTGGTAGCATTACAAGAAATCCGTTTTACAAATTAATGCTTCGTGAGGCCAGTGTACCAAAAGTTGCAGGGTGAATGTACATCTGTCAGGAATATCATCATTGACTGACATCATATGAGACCCATAGTTCATAAAATATAGCAGACTTTATGAATTTAAAAGCAGAAGTGTGTTAATCATAATTTTTTTTCCATTAGGCTTTCTCTAAATATGGTGAAAAATTCTGACTATCTATGTGAAGTGGAACTGAATTTCAATAAAAGCAGGATTGATCAACCACACTCTGAATTGTGTTCAAATTAACTGAGGCTCAGTCTTGGTGAAGCAAAGTGGCGGATTCAAGAAAATTGTGTGTTTTAAATAAACACTGATGGAGCACATTTAACCTCTAAAAGTGAATATAGTGCACTACACTTACTCTACATGAGGTAATGACAGACTAACAGGAGGAATCTTCTGTTTTAAAGATGGATCCAATATTTTTTGAATCTTCTAGCAGATCTAAAATACTGTGCTCAAGTCTTTGGGATAGTAAAGACATTAGTAAAAGCATTTTTGGCAAATTTTGTCTCCTTTGAACTGCTCTTTATAGCTGAACTGGGTCATGCATAGGGAAAAGTTTGCTTATCGCTTAAAGAGAACAGCATGCACTTTCAAGGAAACTTGAAAAATCTATCTGAATCATTAAATCAGCATGCTGCTCTCATAAGCAACACTGAAGTAATTTTCTCCATTAATGCATCCAGATCTTATTTCAAACTAGTTAGATCTTTCCCTCACCTCTTTGATTGAGTCTTCAGCTTTCCATTAGTAATAATTAGGAACTGTCTTCTAACTCAACATAAGTTTATCCATGGCCAGTTTACAATCCTTTGTACTTTGGCCAACTTTTAAATATCTCTGCCTCATTGATGTTTATGTGCCATACATTTTAGATGTGCTACATCTCAGACAGCAGCACATCTAAGCTTTCACTTTATTGGATTCCAAGAGCAAAGTTTATGTAGTTTCTTCTTTCTCCTCATCTCTACAGTGGACTCCATAACTCGGCAGACATCCACATTATTAGCTGCTTCAATAGTTATCCTGAAAGCATTCTGCACACTCAGTTTGGTCTCCTACACATGCTCAGACAGTCTGTTCTTGCTAGGTGACTTAACTGTGCTTTTTGTAACCCAGGTTTAGGCGGTCAGATATTAAATTCCAGTTAACCATTCTTCTGTGGTCAGTATTTTGATTACTTTGGATTAATGTCAGGATAGGTCCCACTTTTGTCTTCTGGTTAAGCATGGTGTGATCCTGGTCTCCTTTTGATCTGACCATTATTTCAGAGGTTCCCATCAGCTTTACTTGTCTGTCTATTGATTTATCACATGTTTACAAATAAAAATATACACCATGTCTCTGAAGCTAAGCCATTGCACAAACAGGCCTGGTGTAACAATATTAGATAGCAAGCAGACAAGTCTAAAGATATGAGTTGTTCAACGAGTAGAGAAGTCTAAAGATATGCTTGTTCGGCGAGATCCAGCAGCAGGACC